>NC_048578.1:41179856-41192356 GCF_013265735.2 Oncorhynchus mykiss
TGATATGGAACATTAACTATCTGACATGGAACATTAACTATCTGAAATGGAACATTAACTATCTGATATGGAACATTAACTATCTGGAACATTAACTATCTGATATGGAACATTAACTATCTGGAACATTAACTCTCTGATATGGAACATTAACTATATGGAACATTAACTATCTGGAACATTAACTATCTGATATGGAACATTAACTATATGGAACATTAACTATCTGATATGGAACATTAACTATATGGAACATTAACTATCTGATATGGAACATTAACTATCTGCCATGGAACATTAACTATCTGATATGGAACATTAACTATATGGAACATTAACTATCTGGAACATTAACTCTCTGATATGGAACATTAACTATATGGAACATTAACTATCTGATATGGAACATTAACTATATGGAACATTAACTATCTGACATGGAACATTAATTATCTGAAATGGAACATTAACTATCTGATATGGAACATTAACTATCTGGAACATTAACTATCTGATATGGAACATTAACTATCTGGAACATTAACTCTCTGATATGGAACATTAACTATCTGGAACATTAACTCTCTGATATGGAACATTAACTATCTGAAATGGAACATTAACTATCTGATATGGAACATTAACTATCTGGAACATTAACTCTCTGATATGGAACATTAACTATCTGGAACATTAACTCTCTGATATGGAACATTAACTATCTGGAACATTAACTCTCTGATATGGAACATTAACTATATGGAACATTAACTATCTGGAACATTAACTATCTGATATGGAACATTAACTATCTGGAACATTAACTATCTGATATGGAACATTAACTATATGGAACATTAACTATCTGGAACATTAACTATCTGATATGGAACATTAACTATATGGAACATTAACTATCTGATATGGAACATTAACTATATGGAACATTAACTATCTGCCATTGAACATTAACTATCTGATATGGAACATTAACTATCTGATATGGAACATTAACTATATGGAACATTAACCATCTGGAACATTAACTATCTGATATGGAACATTTGTCTTCATAATGTTGTCACTTTGTTGTGAGGACGCCCTCTAAATTCATCTTTCAGAACCAGGTTTGTTGCTGGACAAAAGCGTGCTGACATTCTGTTTAGCCAATCAGCTAGCTAGATATTTTGCTGCAGTTAGCTATTCTAGCTTGCTGATATTGATCAGACAAATCCCAAAGTGTACCCTGTTTCTGATGCATGTATTTTACAATACTTATTTGCTACAATACCTTGCTATATCAAGTTCAACTTTGTATTCCTTTTTGTTTGGATGTTCTCTCAGGTATAAAGGTGATAAGTTGATCAGCCGTCGTCCAGAGTTCAACAGGATGCGTCTCCATCAGCACTATAACTTAGAGATCAGAGACGTTCACCCTGAGGATGCTGGGAACTACACCGTCCTCCTCAAGAACACCGCCTCCCCGCTGGAGAGGAGACTCACCATCACACTCATCATCAACGGTAACCATCCCCATAACCATCACACTCATCGTCAACGGTAACCATCCCCATAACCATCACACTCATCGTCAACGGTAACTATCACCATAACACTCATTGCCAACGGTAACCGTCCCCATAACACTCATTGTCAACAGTAACTGTCATCATAACCATCACACTCATCGTCAACGGTAACTATCACCATAACACTCATTGCCAACGGTAACCATCCCCATAACACTCATCGTCAACGATAACAACAGTTGAAGTCAGAAGTTTACATCCACTGAGGTTGGAGTCATTAAAAATAGTTTTTCAACCACTCCACAAATGTCTTGTTAACAAACTATAGTTTTGGCAATTTGGTTAGGATCGACTTTGTGCATGACACAAGGAATTTTTCCAACAATTGTTTACAGACTGATTATTTCACTTAAATTTTACTGAATCACAATTCCAGTGGGTCAGAAGTTTACATACACTAAGTTGACTGTGCCTTTAAACAGCTTGGAAAATTCCAGAAAATTATGTCATGGCTTTAGAAGCTTCTGACAGGCTAATTGACATGATTTGAGTCAATTGGAGGTGTACCTGTGGATATATTTCAAGGTCTACCTTCAAACTCAGTGCCTCTTTGCTTTACATCATAGGAAAATCAAAATAAATCAGCCAAGACCTCAGAACAAAAAAGTATAGACCTCCACAAGTCTGGTTCATCCTTCGGAGCAATTTTCAAACTCCTGAAGGTACCACGTTCATCTGTACAAACAATAGTATGCAAGTATAAACACCATGTCGTCGTACCGCTCAGGAAGGAGACGCGGTCTCCTAGAAATGAACGTACTTTGGTGTGAAAAGTGCAAGTCAATCCCAGAACAACAGCAAAGGACCTTGTGAAGATGCTGGAAGAAACAGGTACAAAAGTATCTATATCCACAGTAAAACAAGTCCATAACCTGAAAGGCCGCTCAGCAAGGAAGAAACCACTGCCCCAAAACCGCCATAAAAAAGCCAGACTACGTTTTGCAACTGCACTTGGGGACAATGATCGTACTTTTTGAAGAAATGTCCTCTGGTCTGGTGAAACAAAAATAAAACTGTTTGGCCATAATGACCGTTGTTCTGTTTGGAGGAAAAAGGGGGAGGCTTGCAAGCCGAAGAACACCATCCCAACCGTGAAGCACAGGGGTGGCACCATCATGTTGTGGGGGTACTTTGCTGCAGGAGGGACTGGTGCACTTTCCAAAATAGATGGCATCATGAGGTAGGAAAATTATGTGGATATATTGAAACATCTCAAGACATCAGTCTTAAAGCTTGGTCCAAATAGGTCTTCCAAATGGACAAAGACCCCAATCATACTTCCAGAATTGTGACAAAATGGCTTAAGGATATCAAAGTCAAGGTATTGGAGTGGCCATCACAAAGCCCTGACCTCAACCCTATAGAAGATGTGTTGGCAGAACTGAAAAAGTGTGTGCAAGCAAGGAGGCCGACAAACCTGACTCAGTTACACCAGCTCTGTCAGGAGGAATGGGCGAAAATTCACCCAAATTATTGTGGGAAGCTTGTGGAAGGCTACCCGAAATGTTTGACCCAAGTTAAACAATTTAAAGGCACTGCTACCAAATACTAATTGAGTGTATGTAAACTTCTGCCCCAATAAAAGCTGAAATAAATCATTCTCTCAACTATTATTCTGACATTTCACATTCTTAAAATAAAGTGGTGATCCTAACTGACCTAAGACAGGGAATTTTTACTAGGATTAAATGTCAGGAGTTGTGAAAACTGAGTTTAAATGTATTTGGCTAAGGGGTTTGTAAACTTCTGACTTCAACTGTATAACTATTACAAGCATCGTCAACGGTAACTATCACCATAACACTCACCGTCAACGGTAACTATCACCATAACACTCATCGTCAATGGTAACGATCACCATAAATAACACTCATCGTCAATGGTAACTATCACCATAACTCTCATCGTCAACGGTAACTTTCACCATAACACTCACCGTCAACGGTAACTATCACCATAACACTCATCGTCAATGGTAACGATCACCATAAATAACACTCATCGTCAATGGTAACTATCACCATAACACTCATCGTCAATGGTAACTATCACCATAACACTCATCGTCAACGGTAACTATCACCATAACACTCATCGTCAATGGTAACTATCACCATAACTCTCATCGTCAACGGTAACTATCACCATAACACTCATCGTCAATGGTAACTATCACCATAACACTCATCGTCAATGGTAACGATCACCATAACACTCATCGTCAATGGTAACTATCACCATAACTCTCATCGTCAACGGTAACTATCACCATAACACTCATCGTCAATGGTAACTATCACCATAACACTCATCGTCAATGGTAACAATCACCATAACTCTCATCGTCAACGGTAACTATCACCATAACACTCATCGTCAATGGTAACTATCACCATAACACTCATCGTCAATGGTAACGATCACCATAACACTCATCGTCAATGGTAACTATCACCATAACACTCATCGTCAATGGTAACTATCACCATAACACTCATCGTCAATGGTAACTATCACCATAACTCTCATCGTCAACGGTAACTATCACCATAACACTCATCGTCAATGGTAACTATCACCATAACACTCATCGTCAATGGTAACGATCACCATAACACTCATCGTCAATGGTAACTATCACCATAACTCTCATCGTCAACGGTAACTATCACCATAACACTCATCGTCAATGGTAACTATCACCATAACACTCATCGTCAATGGTAACAATCACCATAACTCTCATCGTCAACGGTAACTATCACCATAACACTCATCGTCAATGGTAACTATCACCATAACACTCATCGTCAATGGTAACGATCACCATAACACTCATCGTCAATGGTAACTATCACCATAACACTCATCGTCAATGGTAACTATCACCATAACACTCATCGTCAATGGTAACTATCACCATAACTCTCATCGTCAACGGTAACTATCACCATAACACTCATCGTCAATGGTAACTATCACCATAACACTCATCGTCAATGGTAACGATCACCATAACACTCATCGTCAACGGTAACTATCACCATAACACTCATCGTCAATGGTAACTATCACCATAACACTCACCGTCAACGGTAACTATCACCATAACACTCATCGTCAATGGTAACGATCACCATAACACTCATCGTCAATGGTAACGATCACCATAACACTCATCGTCAACGGTAACTATCACCATAACACTCATCGTCAATGGTAACGATCACCATAACACTCATCGTCAACGGTAACTATCACCATAACACTCATCGTCAATGGTAACTATCACCATAACACTCATCGTCAATGGTAACTATAACCATCACACTCATCGTCAACGGTAACTATCACCATCACACACATCGCCAACGGTAACTACCACCATCAAACTCATCGTCAATGGTAACTATCACCAATACACTCATCGTCAAGGGTAACAAATAAACAAATAACAAGAAACAGTTACAAATAAACAAAGCACCTGTGGGTAGAAGGCTCACCATCAAACTATTTTCAGTGGTGTAGTTGAACACACTCTCAGTGGTTTAGTTGAACACACTCTCAGTGGTGTAGTTGAACACACTCTCGTGGTGTAGTTGAACACACTCTCAGTGGTGTAGTTGAACACACTCTCAGTGGTGTAGTTGAACACACATTCTCAGCTGTGTATGTGAACAGACACACACTCTAGTTGCCAGGTTCAATAAATCAAATGGAATATTCCCAAAAGGTTCAAGCTATATCAAGCATTTGTTAATATTAGATTTATGTATTTGACCATGGTCTGATACCCTGATTAGAGTCTCCCCCCGTCATTCTACCCCCCCCCCCAACCCACCCCAGTCCCCCCTCAGATCCATGAGAAGGAAATAGCGACACCCTCTAACCCGTATAGTCGTGGCAGCAGACAGACCCTCATCTGTACAGGATACGGACTCCCCGCCCCCAACATCACCTGGCAGTGGAGGGCATGGAGCCCCTGTGGCCTCAACAGCACCCAACGCCTGGAAGACAAACACCCACACCTGTAAGACACACCCACACCTGTAAGACACACCCACACCTGTAAGACACACCCACACCTGTAAGACACACTCACACCTGTAAAACACAACCACAACCATAACTATCACCATAACACTCATCGTCAACGGTAACTTTCACCATAACACTCATCGTCAATGGTAACCATCACCATAACACTCATCGTCAATGGTAACCATCACCATAACACTCATCGTCAACGGTAACTATCACCATAACCATCACCATCCCACTCATCGTCAACGGTAACTATCACCATAACACTCATCGTCAATGGTAACCATCACCATAACACACATTGTCAACGGTAACTATCACCTTAACACTCATCATCAACGGTAACTATCTCCATAACCATCACCATCCCACTCATCGTCAACGGTAACTATCACCATAACACTCATCGTCAATGGTAACCATCACCATAACACACATTGTCAACGGTAACTATCACCTTAACACTCATCGTCAACGGTAACTTTCACCATAACACTCATCGTCAACGGTAACTATCACCATAACCATCACCATAACACTCATCGTCAACGGTAACCATCCCCATCATACTCATCGTCAACGGGTAAATAATGTCCGAGTGTTGGAGTGTGCCTCTGGCTATCTGTAAATAATGTCTGAGTGTTGGAGTGTGCCCCTGGCTATCTGTAAATAATGTCAGTGTTGGAGTGTGCCCCTGGCTATCTGTAAATAATGTCTGAGTGTTGGAGTGTGCCCCTGGCTATCTGTAAATAATGTCAGAGTGTTGGAGTGTGCCCCTGGCTATCTGTAAATAATGTCTGAGTGTTGGAGTGTGCCCCTGGCTATCCGTAAATAATGTCTGAGTGTTGGAGTGTGCCCTGGCTATCTGTAAATAATGTCTAAGTGTTGGAGTGTGCCCCTGGCTATCTGTAAATAATGTCTAAGTGTTGGAGTGTGCCCCTGGCTATCTGTAAATAATGTCTGAGTGTTGGAGTGTGCCCCTGGCTATCTGTAAATAATGTCTGAGTGTTGGAGTGTACCCCTGGCTATCCGTAAATAATGTCTAAGTGTTGGAGTGTGCCCCTGGCTATCTGTAAATAATGTCTGAGTGTTGGAGTGTTCCCCTGGCTATCTGTAAATAATGCCTGAGTGTTGGAGTGTGCCCCTGACTATCTGTAAATAATGTCCGAGTGTTGGAGTGTGCCCCTGGCTATCTGTAAATAATGTCTGAGTGTTGGAGTGTGCCCCTGGCTATCTGTAAATAATGTCTGAGTGTTGGAGTGTGCCCCTGGCTATCTGTAAATAATGTCAGTGTTGGAGTGTGCCCCTGGCTATCTGTAAATAATGTCTGAGTGTTGGAGTGTGCCCCTGGCTATCTGTAAATAATGTCTGAGTGTTGGAGTGTACCCCTGGCTATCCGTAAATAATGTCTAAGTGTTGGAGTGTGCCCCTGGCTATCTGTAAATAATGTCTGAGTGTTGGAGTGTTCCCCTGGCTATCTGTAAATAATGCCTGAGTGTTGGAGTGTGCCCCTGACTATCTGTAAATAATGTCCGAGTGTTGGAGTGTGCCCCTGGCTATCTGTAAATAATGTCTGAGTGTTGGAGTGTGCCCCTGGCTATCTGTAAATAATGTCTGAGTGTTGGAGTGTGCCCCTGGCTATCTGTAAATAATGTCAGTGTTGGAGTGTGCCCCTGGCTATCTGTAAATAATGTCTGAGTGTTGGAGTGTGCCCCTGGCTATCTGTAAATAATGTCTGAGTGTTGGAGTGTACCCCTGGCTATCCGTAAATAATGTCTGAGTGTTGGAGTGTGCCCCTGACTATCTGTAAATAATGTCCGAGTGTTGGAGTGTTCCCCTGGCTATCTGTAAATAATGTCTAAGTGTTGGAGTGTGCCCCTGGCTATCTGTAAATAATGTCTAAGTGTTGGAGTGTGCCCCTGACTATCTGTAAATAATGTCAGAGTGTTGGAGTGTTCCCTTGGCTATCTGTAAATAATGTCTAAGTGTTGGAGTGTGCCCCTGGCTATCTGTAAATAATGTCTGAGTATTGGAGTGTGCCCCTGGCTATCCGTAAATAATGTCTGAGTGTTGGAGTGTGCCCCTGGCTATCTGTAAATAATGTCTGAGTGTTGGAGTGTCCCCTGGCTATCTGTAAATAATGTCTGAGTGTTGGAGTGTGCCCATGGCTATCTGTAAATTTTAATAACAAGAAAATGGTGCTGTCTGCTTTGCTTAATAGAAGGAATTTGAAATTATTTATATTTTTACTTTTACTTTTGATACTGAAGTACATTTAGAACCAAATACTTTGACTTTAACTTTCTATTAAGGTATCTATACTTTTACTCAAGTATGACAATTGGGTACTTTTTCCACCACTGGTAGTTGTAGTAATAGACAGTTATGTAGTTTTGTAGTTTTGTAGTTCTAGATTGATTTGTTGTTTTGTAGTTCTAGATAGTTTATTCGTTTAGACAGTTGTGTAATTCAAGATCGTTTTGTAGTTCTAGATAGTTTATTCGTTTAGACAGTTGTGTAATTCAAGATCGTTTTGTAGTACTAGAAAGTTTAGTAGTTTTGTTGCGTATAAAACATTTTTTTCTTTCTTCATATACAGGGAGATGAGGCTGCAAATGTGCATGTGGCTATTTCTGTGTGAGAGAGAGTGAGCATGTTTGTGTGTGTGGCAGGTTCTGTGTGAGTGTGTGTCTGCCCGGGGATATTTCTAGGTCTGTGTGAGGAGAGGAGTGTGTGTGGACTAACAACAGGATGTATGGAGGGACAGAGGGCAACGCAGCATCACACCCACAGAGAGAGAGAGAGGGAATGAGGGCGAAGAGAGGGAGCAGTGTAGCATCCTCTGGCCATGAGAGATGGAGGGAGGTGAGACTGGATACTAACACACTCAGTGTTACACACCCTGGATACTAACACACTCAGTATTACACACCCTGGATACTAACACACCCTGGATACTAGCACACTCAGTATTACACACCCTGGATACTAACACACTCAGTATTACACACCCTGGATACTAACACACTCTGGATACTAACACACTCAGTATTACACACCCTGGATACTAACACACCCTGGATACTAACACACCCTGGATACTATCACACTCAGTATTACACACCCTGGATACTAACACACCCTGGATACTAACACACCCTGGATACTAACACACCCTGGATGCTAACACACTCAGTATTACACACCCTGGTGACTAACACAGCCTGGTTGCTAACACACCCTGGATACTAACGCACTCAGTATTACACACCCTGGATACTAACACACACTGGATACTAACACACCCTGGATACTAACACACTCTTAATGCAATCCTTTCTCTGTAATTAATATTACCTGATTGAACTAATCATGTAAATGTAATTAACTAGAAAGTCAGGGCACCACGGAAGAGAGTTTATAGAGCTGTTATCTTCCGAATAAACTCTTAAAGACCAGTCAACGTTAATCGTCACCTTATTTCAGTCTCATCTGAACATCGTAGAATTCTTGGTTATCTTCACAAACCCTGGCTAACAAGTTGAATCAGCAATACAACATTGGGTTAAATTGTTTATTTACTAAATACCTAACTAATTACACAGAATGAATCATACATTGATTACAAATGATGTCATAAAGGAAAATGTCCCTAGCGGACGGAACAGATATGACAGTTGGTTACACAAAGAAAATGGGGTTGGGTTTGAGTGAAAGAGCAGGAAGACTGAGGAACAAAGGAAGAAGCCATGCTATCGTAAATAAAGTATCTTATGCATTCTAAATTACCGCCCATTTGGAAAAGGAAATTGCAATAAATATTTACTCTAAACTGCTCTTCGGTATGTTGGTCATATATGCTGGTCTTGTTGGCCAACAGAGATCTTCCTGTCCTCGGAAGAATGTCTCTGGTGGTAAATTGGATACGTTGTAGTATCTTCGTTGTGTGTTAGACTGGGTTCGTTGTCCGTCCTTTCCTAGCCCACGTTTACAGCTGCTGTTGCTAGCTCAACAGCTAGGATGTCTCACTGCTTTAGTGAAAGAGTTCAAAGTTCATACCATTCACAACCAAAGCTCACGCTGAGGTTAGCTTAGTTCTGTAGTTGATATGTTAGTCCTTTTAATGTGGGACCGTCGTCCTCACATCCTCGGAACAGATAGTTACATTTTCGTCAAGGGCTTATATAGTGGAGGGTGAGAAGGGTGTGTTTCATAATTTATAACCCATGTCTCTTCACAGGGGCGGGCCACTGATTGAGCAGAGCTCTAACTTTATGAAAACCCAAATCTCTCATTTGGAAGCTAAAATTAAATTGAATCTTTTCACAAATAGTGTCATATTTAAACATTTAAAATGCACAACAATTCTATGTGAATCGGATAACTAGAATGTGTAGACTTTCCCAGATACCGTTTAGGTCGTCCTGTCATCAGTCACAATGTCTCAGATGACAACCGAACTGACATCATATTCATTAAGTACCGACGCATATTTTCCACTGGTTGGGTTACCGAAATATGGTTCCTTCCCCCCACCGTTTGATGTTCCCAGACTCTCTATGTGTAACAAAGGCTATTCAAGAGTCCTTCAGTAGAGTCAAGAAAGGTATTTATGAGGGCGTCATAAACCTTATCCACAGCCCAACGTCATAACAACAGGGATGGGCAAACATTTTATTTATTTTACCTTTATTTAACCAGGCAAGTAGGTTAAGAACTAATTATTATTTACAATGACAGCCTAGGAACAGTGGGTTAACTGCCTTGTTCAGGGGCAGAATGACAGATTTTTACCTTGTCAGCTCGGGGATTCGAACTAGCAACCTTTCAGTTACTGACCCAACGCTCTAACTACAGGCTACCTGCCATAACGGGAGTATAAAATCTGTTGTTCTGCACCTGAGCAAGGCAGTAAACCCACTGCTCCCCGGGCGCCGAAGATGTGGATGTCGATTAAGGCAGCCCCCCCGCACCTGGTAGAGAGAATGCCAAGATTGTGCAAAGCTGTCATCAAGGCAAAGGGTGGCTACTATGAAGAATCTAAAACATACAATACATTTTAATTTGTTTAACACTTTTTTGTTTACTTCCGTCCATCTTCAGTCCAGTGTATTTCAGTCCAGTGTATTTCAGCCCAGTGTATTTCAGTCCAGTGTATTTCAGCCCAGTGTATTTCAGTCTAGTGTATTTCAGCCCAGTGTATTTCAGCCCAGTGTATTTCAGCCCAGTGTATTTCAGTCCAGTGTATTTCAGCCCAGTGTATTTCAGCCCAGTGTATTTCAGCCCAGTGTATTTCAGTCCAGTGTATTTCAGCCCAGTGTATTTCAGCCCAGTGTATTTCAGCCCAGTGTATTTCAGTCCAGTGTATTTCAGTCCAGTGTATTTCAGTCTAGTGTATTTCAGCCCAGTGTATTTCAGCCCAGTGTATTTCAGCCCAGTGTATTTCAGCCCAGTGTATTTCAGTCCAGTGTATTTCAGCCCAGTGTATTTCAGTCCAGTGTATTTCAGTCCAGTGTATTTCAGTCCAGTGTATTTCAGTCCAGTGTATTTCTCCAATGTATTTCAGTCCAGTGTATTTCAGCCCAGTGTATTTCAGCCCAGTGTATTTCAGCCCAGTGTATTTCAGTCCAGTGTATTTCAGCCCAGTGTATTTCAGTCCAGTGTATTTCAGTCCAGTGTATTTCAGTCCAGTGTATTTCAGTCCAGTGTATTTCTCCAATGTATTTCAGTCCAGTGTATTTCAGTCCAATGTATTTCAGTCCAGTGTATTTCAGTCCAGTGTATTTCTCCAATGTATTTCAGTCCAGTGTATTTCAGTCCAATGTATTTCAGCCCAGTGTATTTCAGTCCAGTGTATTTCAGTCCAGTGTATTTCTCCAATGTATTTCAGCCCAGTGTATTTCAGTCTAGTGTATTTCAGCCCAGTGTATTTCAGCCCAGTGTATTTCAGCCCAGTGTATTTCAGTCCAGTGTATTTCAGTCCAGTGTATTTCAGTCCAGTGTATTTCAGCCCAGTGTATTTCAGTCCAGTGTATTTCAGTCCAGTGTATTTCAGCCCAGTGTATTTCAGCCCAGTGTATTTCAGCCCAGTGTATTTCTCCAATGTATTTCAGTCCAGTGTATTTCAGTCCAGTTTATTTCAGCCCAGTGTATTTCAGTCCAGTGTATTTCAGTCCAGTGTATTTCAGTCCAGTGTATTTCAGCCCAGTGTATTTCAGCCCAGTGTATTTCAGCCCAGTGTATTTCAGCCCAGTGTATTTCAGCCCAGTGTATTTCAGCCCAGTGTATTTCAGCCCAGTGTATTTCAGCCCAGTGTATTTCAGCCCAGTGTATTTCAGTCCAGTGTATTTCAGTCCAGTGTATTTCAGTCCAGTGTATTTCAGTCCAGTGCATTTCAGTCCAGTGTATTTCAGTCCAGTGTATTTCAGCCCAGTGTATTTCAGTCCAGTGTATTTCAGTCCAGTGTATTTCAGTCCAGTGTATTTCAGTCCAGTGCATTTCAGTCCAGTGTCATACAAATTACTAAATACTCAGAAGTAATTGAAATACATGTTTCAGTGTAACAGAAGTACTGCCCAAGTTCAGCACACACATGTATAAAGACACAGGTATTCTCACCTCCACAGACCCCCTGAGGTGTTCCTCCCCTGCACCAGACTGGGGCGTCCTCTGTTCCTCTCCTGTTGAACACCACGCAGTGGGGCTAAGAACCGCTTCCATTCTGCAAATCATCCTGCACACACACACACACAGAGACACACACACACACACACACACACACAGACACACACACACACACACACACACACACACACACACAGACACAGACACAGACACACACACACAGACACACACACACACACACAC
>NC_048578.1:41194856-41449856 GCF_013265735.2 Oncorhynchus mykiss
ACTAGATAGTAGAACAGTAGAACGTCAGCCAGTAGATCAGTAGTAACATCAGCCAGTAGATAGTAGAACAGTAGTAACATCAGCCAGTAGAACAGTAGTAACATCAGCCAGTAGAACAGTAGTAACATCAGCCAGTAGAACAGTAATAACATCAGCCAGTAGAACAGTAGTAACATCAGCCAGTAGAACAGTAGTAACATCAGCCAGTAGAACAGTAGTAACATCAGCCAGTAGAACAGTAGTAACATCAGCCAGTAGAACAGTAGTAACACCAGCCACTAGATAGTAGAACATCAGCCAGTAGATCAGTAGTAACATCAGCCAGTAGATAGTAGAACAGTAGTAACATCAGCCAGTAGAACAGTAGTAACATCAGCCAGTAGAACAGTAGTAACATCAGCCAGTAGAACAGTAATAACATCAGCCAGTAGAACAGTAGTAACATCAGCCAGTAGAACAGTAGTAACATCAGCCAGTAGAACAGTAGTAACAGCAGCCAGTAGAACAGTAGAACATCAGCCAGTAGAACAGTAGTAACATCAGCCAGTAGAACAGTAGAACATCAGCCAGTAGAACAGTAGTAACATCAGCCAGTAGAACAGTAGTAACATCAGCCAGTAGAACAGTAGAACATCAGCCAGTAGACAGTAGTAACATCAGCCAGTAGAACAGTAGTAACATCAGCCAGTAGAACAGTAGTAACATCAGCCAGTAGAACAGTAGTAACATCAGCCAGTAGAACAGTAATAACATCAGCCACTAGATAGTAGAATAGTAGAACATCAGCCAGTAGAACAGTAGTAACATCAGCCAGTAGAACAGTAGTAGCATCAGCCAGTAGAACAGTAGTAACATCAGCCAGTAGAACAGTAGTAACATCAGCCAGTAGAACAGTAGTAACATCAGTCAGTAGAACAGTAGTAACATCAGCCAGTAGAACAGTAGTAACACCAGCCACTAGATAGTAGAACAGTAGTAACATCAGTCAGTAGAACAGTAGTAACATCAGCCAGTAGAACAGTAGTAACATCAGCCAGTAGAACAGTAGTAACATCAGCCAGTAGAACAGTAATAACATCAGCCAGTAGAACAGTAGTAACATCAGCCAGGAGAACAGTAGTAACATCAGTCAGTAGAACAGTAGTAACATCAGCCAGTAGAACAGTAGTAACATCAGTCAGTAGAACAGTAATAACATCAGCCAGTAGAACAGTAGTAACATCAGTCAGTAGAACAGTAGTAACATCAGCCAGTAGATAGTAGAACAGTAGAACAGTAGTAACATCAGCCAGTAGAACAGTAGTAACATAAGTTAGTAGAACAGTAGAACATCAGCCAGTAGGACAGTAGAACATCAGCCAGTAGAACATCAGCCAGTAGAACAGTAGAACATCAGCCAGTAGAACAGTAGTAACATCTTCCAGTAGATAGTAGAACAGTAGAACAGTAGTAACATCAGCCAGTAGAATAGTAGTAACATCAGTTAGTAGAACAGTAGAACATCAGCCAGTAGAACAGTAGAACATCAGCCAGTAGAACATCAGCCAGTAGAACAGTAGAACATCAGCCAGTAGAACAGTAGTAACATCAGCCAGTAGATAGTAGAACAGTAGAACAGTAGTAATATCAGCCAGTAGAACAGTAGTAACATCAGTTAGTAGAACAGTAGAACATCAGCCAGTAGAACAGTAGAACATCAGCCAGTAGAACATCAGCCAGTAGAACAGTAGAACATCAGCCAGTAGAACATCAGCCAGTAGAACAGTAGAACATCAGCCAGTAGACAGTAGAACATCAGCCAGTAGACAGTAGAACATCAAACCAGTAGAACAGTAGTAACATCAGCCAGTAGAACAGTAGAACATCAGCCAGTAGAACAGTAGTAACATCAGCCAGTAGAACAGTAGTAACACCAGCCACTAGATAGTAGAACAGTAGAACGTCAGCCAGTAGATCAGTAGTAACATCAGCCAGTAGATAGTAGAACAGTAGTAACATCAGCCAGTAGAACAGTAGTAACATCAGCCAGTAGAACAGTAATAACATCAGCCAGTAGAACAGTAGTAACATCAGCCAGTAGAACAGTAGTAACAGCAGCCAGTAGAACAGTAGAACATCAGCCAGTAGAACAGTAGTAACATCAGCCAGTAGAACAGTAGAACATCAGCCAGTAGAACAGTAGTAACATCAGCCAGTAGAACAGTAGTAACATCAGCCAGTAGAACAGTAGAACATCAGCCAGTAGACAGTAGTAACATCAGCCAGTAGAACAGTAGTAACATCAGCCAGTAGAACAGTAGTAACATCAGCCAGTAGAACAGTAGTAACATCAGCCAGTAGAACAGTAATAACATCAGCCACTAGATAGTAGAATAGTAGAACATCAGCCAGTAGAACAGTAGTAACATCAGCCAGTAGAACAGTAGTAGCATCAGCCAGTAGAACAGTAGTAACATCAGCCAGTAGAACAGTAGTAACATCAGCCAGTAGAACAGTAGTAACATCAGTCAGTAGAACAGTAGTAACATCAGCCAGTAGAACAGTAGTAACACCAGCCACTAGATAGTAGAACAGTAGTAACATCAGTCAGTAGAACAGTAGTAACATCAGCCAGTAGAACAGTAGTAACATCAGCCAGTAGAACAGTAGTAACATCAGCCAGTAGAACAGTAATAACATCAGCCAGTAGAACAGTAGTAACATCAGCCAGGAGAACAGTAGTAACATCAGTCAGTAGAACAGTAGTAACATCAGCCAGTAGAACAGTAGTAACATCAGTCAGTAGAACAGTAATAACATCAGCCAGTAGAACAGTAGTAACATCAGTCAGTAGAACAGTAGTAACATCAGCCAGTAGATAGTAGAACAGTAGAACAGTAGTAACATCAGCCAGTAGAACAGTAGTAACATAAGTTAGTAGAACAGTAGAACATCAGCCAGTAGGACAGTAGAACATCAGCCAGTAGAACATCAGCCAGTAGAACAGTAGAACATCAGCCAGTAGAACAGTAGTAACATCTTCCAGTAGATAGTAGAACAGTAGAACAGTAGTAACATCAGCCAGTAGAATAGTAGTAACATCAGTTAGTAGAACAGTAGAACATCAGCCAGTAGAACAGTAGAACATCAGCCAGTAGAACATCAGCCAGTAGAACAGTAGAACATCAGCCAGTAGAACAGTAGTAACATCAGCCAGTAGATAGTAGAACAGTAGAACAGTAGTAATATCAGCCAGTAGAACAGTAGTAACATCAGTTAGTAGAACAGTAGAACATCAGCCAGTAGAACAGTAGAACATCAGCCAGTAGAACATCAGCCAGTAGAACAGTAGAACATCAGCCAGTAGAACATCAGCCAGTAGAACAGTAGAACATCAGCCAGTAGACAGTAGAACATCAGCCAGTAGACAGTAGAACATCAAACCAGTAGAACAGTAGTAACATCAGCCAGTAGAACAGTAGAACATCAGCCAGTAGAACAGTAGTAACATCAGCCAGTAGAACAGTAGTAACACCAGCCACTAGATAGTAGAACAGTAGAACGTCAGCCAGTAGATCAGTAGTAACATCAGCCAGTAGATAGTAGAACAGTAGTAACATCAGCCAGTAGAACAGTAGTAACATCAGCCAGTAGAACAGTAGTAACATCAGCCAGTAGAACAGTAATAACATCAGCCAGTAGAACAGTAGTAACATCAGCCAGTAGAACAGTAGTAACAGCAGCCAGTAGAACAGTAGAACATCAGCCAGTAGAACAGTAGTAACATCAGCCAGTAGAACAGTAGAACATCAGCCAGTAGAACAGTAGTAACATCAGCCAGTAGAACAGTAGTAACATCAGCCAGTAGAACAGTAGAACATCAGCCAGTAGACAGTAGTAACATCAGCCAGTAGAACAGTAGTAACATCAGCCAGTAGAACAGTAGTAACATCAGCCAGTAGAACAGTAGTAACATCAGCCAGTAGAACAGTAATAACATCTGCCACTAGATAGTAGAATAGTAGAACATCAGCCAGTAGAACAGTAGAACATCAGCCAGTAGACAGTAGTAACATCAGCCAGTAGAACAGTAGTAACATCAGCCAGTAGAACAGTAGTAACATCAGCCAGTAGAACAGTAGTAACATCAGCCAGTAGAACAGTAATAACATCAGCCACTAGATAGTAGAATAGTAGAACATCAGCCAGTAGAACAGTAGTAACATCAGCCAGTAGAACAGTAGTAGCATCAGCCAGTAGAACAGTAGTAACATCAGCCAGTAGAACAGTAGTAACATCAGCCAGTAGAACAGTAGTAACATCAGTCAGTAGAACAGTAGTAACATCAGCCAGTAGAACAGTAGTAACACCAGCCACTAGATAGTAGAACAGTAGTAACATCAGTCAGTAGAACAGTAGTAACATCAGCCAGTAGAACAGTAGTAACATCAGCCAGTAGAACAGTAGTAACATCAGCCAGTAGAACAGTAATAACATCAGCCAGTAGAACAGTAGTAACATCAGCCAGGAGAACAGTAGTAACGTCAGTCAGTAGAACAGTAGTAACATCAGCCAGTAGAACAGTAGTAACATCAGTCAGTAGAACAGTAATAACATCAGCCAGTAGAACAGTAGTAACATCAGTCAGTAGAACAGTAGTAACATCAGCCAGTAGATAGTAGAACAGTAGAACAGTAGTAACATCAGCCAGTAGAACAGTAGTAACATAAGTTAGTAGAACAGTAGAACATCAGCCAGTAGGACAGTAGAACATCAGCCAGTAGAACATCAGCCAGTAGAACAGTAGAACATCAGCCAGTAGAACAGTAGTAACATCTTCCAGTAGATAGTAGAACAGTAGAACAGTAGTAACATCAGCCAGTAGAATAGTAGTAACATCAGTTAGTAGAACAGTAGAACATCAGCCAGTAGAACAGTAGAACATCAGCCAGTAGAACATCAGCCAGTAGAACAGTAGAACATCAGCCAGTAGAACAGTAGTAACATCAGCCAGTAGATAGTAGAACAGTAGAACAGTAGTAATATCAGCCAGTAGAACAGTAGTAACATCAGTTAGTAGAACAGTAGAACATCAGCCAGTAGAACAGTAGAACATCAGCCAGTAGAACATCAGCCAGTAGAACAGTAGAACATCAGCCAGTAGAACATCAGCCAGTAGAACAGTAGAACATCAGCCAGTAGACAGAAGAACATCAGCCAGTAGACAGTAGAACATCAAACCAGTAGAACAGTAGTAACATCAGCCAGTAGAACAGTAGAACATCAGCCAGTAGAACAGTAGTAACATCAGCCAGTAGAACAGTAGTAACACCAGCCACTAGATAGTAGAACAGTAGAACGTCAGCCAGTAGATCAGTAGTAACATCAGCCAGTAGATAGTAGAACAGTAGTAACATCAGCCAGTAGAACAGTAGTAACATCAGCCAGTAGAACAGTAGTAATATCAGCCAGTAGAACAGTAATAACATCAGCCAGTAGAACAGTAGTAACATCAGCCAGTAGAACAGTAGTAACAGCAGCCAGTAGAACAGTAGAACATCAGCCAGTAGAACAGTAGTAACATCAGCCAGTAGAACAGTAGAACATCAGCCAGTAGAACAGTAGTAACATCAGCCAGTAGAACAGTAGTAACATCAGCCAGTAGAACAGTAGAACATCAGCCAGTAGACAGTAGTAACATCAGCCAGTAGAACAGTAGTAACATCAGCCAGTAGAACAGTAGTAACATCAGCCAGTAGAACAGTAGTAACATCAGCCAGTAGAACAGTAATAACATCAGCCACTAGATAGTAGAATAGTAGAACATCAGCCAGTAGAACAGTAGTAACATCAGCCAGTAGAACAGTAGTAGCATCAGCCAGTAGAACAGTAGTAACATCAGCCAGTAGAACAGTAGTAACATCAGCCAGTAGAACAGTAGTAACATCAGTCAGTAGAACAGTAGTAACATCAGCCAGTAGAACAGTAGTAACACCAGCCACTAGATAGTAGAACAGTAGTAACATCAGTCAGTAGAACAGTAGTAACATCAGCCAGTAGAACAGTAGTAACATCAGCCAGTAGAACAGTAGTAACATCAGCCAGTAGAACAGTAATAACATCAGCCAGTAGAACAGTAGTAACACCAGCCACTAGATAGTAGAACAGTAGAACAGTAGTAATATCAGCCAGTAGAACAGTAGTAACATCAGTTAGTAGAACAGTAGAACATCAGCCAGTAGAACAGTAGAACATCAGCCAGTAGAACATCAGCCAGTAGAACAGTAGTAACACCAGCCACTAGATAGTAGAACAGTAGTAACATCAGTCAGTAGAACAGTAGTAACATCAGCCAGTAGAACAGTAGTAACATCAGCCAGTAGAACAGTAGTAACATCAGCCAGTAGAACAGTAATAACATCAGCCAGTAGAACAGTAGTAACATCAGCCAGGAGAACAGTAGTAACATCAGTCAGTAGAACAGTAGTAACATCAGCCAGTAGAACAGTAGTAACATCAGTCAGTAGAACAGTAATAACATCAGCCAATAGAACAGTAGTAACATCAGCCAGTAGATAGTAGAACAGTAGAACAGTAGTAACATCAGCCAGTAGAACAGTAGTAACATAAGTTAGTAGAACAGTAGAACATCAGCCAGTAGAACAGTAGAACATCAGCCAGTAGAACATCAGCCAGTAGAACAGTAGAACATCAGCCAGTAGAACAGTAGTAACATCTTCCAGTAGATAGTAGAACAGTAGAACAGTAGTAACATCAGCCAGTAGAATAGTAGTAACATCAGTTAGTAGAACAGTAGAACATCAGCCAGTAGAACAGTAGAACATCAGCCAGTAGAACATCAGCCAGTAGAACAGTAGAACATCAGCCAGTAGAACAGTAGTAACATCAGCCAGTAGATAGTAGAACAGTAGAACAGTAGTAATATCAGCCAGTAGAACAGTAGTAACATCAGTTAGTAGAACAGTAGAACATCAGCCAGTAGAACAGTAGAACATCAGCCAGTAGAACATCAGCCAGTAGAACAGTAGAACATCAGCCAGTAGAACATCAGCCAGTAGAACAGTAGAACATCAGCCAGTAGACAGTAGAACATCAGCCAGTAGACAGTAGAACATCAAACCAGTAGAACAGTAGTAACATCAGCCAGTAGAACAGTAGAACATCAGCCAGTAGAACAGTAGTAACATCAGCCAGTAGAACAGTAGTAACACCAGCCACTAGATAGTAGAACAGTAGAACGTCAGCCAGTAGATCAGTAGTAACATCAGCCAGTAGAACATCAGCCAGTAGAACAGTAGTAACACCAGCCACTAGATAGTAGAACAGTAGTAACATCAGTCAGTAGAACAGTAGTAACATCAGCCAGTAGAACAGTAGTAACATCAGCCAGTAGAACAGTAGTAACATCAGCCAGTAGAACAGTAATAACATCAGCCAGTAGAACAGTAGTAACATCAGCCAGGAGAACAGTAGTAACATCAGTCAGTAGAACAGTAGTAACATCAGCCAGTAGAACAGTAGTAACATCAGTCAGTAGAACAGTAATAACATCAGCCAGTAGAACAGTAGTAACATCAGTCAGTAGAACAGTAGTAACATCAGCCAGTAGATAGTAGAACAGTAGAACAGTAGTAACATCAGCCAGTAGAACAGTAGTAACATAAGTTAGTAGAACAGTAGAACATCAGCCAGTAGGACAGTAGAACATCAGCCAGTAGAACATCAGCCAGTAGAACAGTAGAACATCAGCCAGTAGAACAGTAGTAACATCTTCCAGTAGATAGTAGAACAGTAGAACAGTAGTAACATCAGCCAGTAGAATAGTAGTAACATCAGTTAGTAGAACAGTAGAACATCAGCCAGTAGAACAGTAGAACATCAGCCAGTAGAACATCAGCCAGTAGAACAGTAGAACATCAGCCAGTAGAACAGTAGTAACATCAGCCAGTAGATAGTAGAACAGTAGAACAGTAGTAATATCAGCCAGTAGAACAGTAGTAACATCAGTTAGTAGAACAGTAGAACATCAGCCAGTAGAACAGTAGAACATCAGCCAGTAGAACATCAGCCAGTAGAACAGTAGAACATCAGCCAGTAGAACATCAGCCAGTAGAACAGTAGAACATCAGCCAGTAGACAGTAGAACATCAGCCAGTAGACAGTAGAACATCAAACCAGTAGAACAGTAGTAACATCAGCCAGTAGAACAGTAGAACATCAGCCAGTAGAACAGTAGTAACATCAGCCAGTAGAACAGTAGTAACACCAGCCACTAGATAGTAGAACAGTAGAACGTCAGCCAGTAGATCAGTAGTAACATCAGCCAGTAGATAGTAGAACAGTAGTAACATCAGCCAGTAGAACAGTAGTAACATCAGCCAGTAGAACAGTAGTAACATCAGCCAGTAGAACAGTAATAACATCAGCCAGTAGAACAGTAGTAACATCAGCCAGTAGAACAGTAGTAACAGCAGCCAGTAGAACAGTAGAACATCAGCCAGTAGAACAGTAGTAACATCAGCCAGTAGAACAGTAGAACATCAGCCAGTAGAACAGTAGTAACATCAGCCAGTAGAACAGTAGTAACATCAGCCAGTAGAACAGTAGAACATCAGCCAGTAGACAGTAGTAACATCAGCCAGTAGAACAGTAGTAACATCAGCCAGTAGAACAGTAGTAACATCAGCCAGTAGAACAGTAGTAACATCAGCCAGTAGAACAGTAATAACATCAGCCACTAGATAGTAGAATAGTAGAACATCAGCCAGTAGAACAGTAGTAACATCAGCCAGTAGAACAGTAGTAGCATCAGCCAGTAGAACAGTAGTAACATCAGCCAGTAGAACAGTAGTAACATCAGCCAGTAGAACAGTAGTAACATCAGTCAGTAGAACAGTAGTAACATCAGCCAGTAGAACAGTAGTAACACCAGCCACTAGATAGTAGAACAGTAGTAACATCAGTCAGTAGAACAGTAGTAACATCAGCCAGTAGAACAGTAGTAACATCAGCCAGTAGAACAGTAGTAACATCAGCCAGTAGAACAGTAATAACATCAGCCAGTAGAACAGTAGTAACATCAGCCAGGAGAACAGTAGTAACATCAGTCAGTAGAACAGTAGTAACATCAGCCAGTAGAACAGTAGTAACATCAGTCAGTAGAACAGTAAAAAAATCAGCCAGTAGAACAGTAGTAACATCAGTCAGTAGAGCAGTAGTAACATCAGCCAGTAGATAGTAGAACAGTAGAACAGTAGTAACATCAGCCAGTAGAACAGTAGTAACATAAGTTAGTAGAACAGTAGAACATCAGCCAGTAGAACAGTAGAACATCAGCCAGTAGAACATCAGCCAGTAGAACAGTAGAACATCAGCCAGTAGAACAGTAGTAACATCAGCCAGTAGATAGTAGAACAGTAGAACAGTAGTAACATCAGCCAGTAGAATAGTAGTAACATCAGTTAGTAGAACAGTAGAACATCAGCCAGTAGAACAGTAGAACATCAGCCAGTAGAACATCAGCCAGTAGAACAGTAGAACATCAGCCAGTAGAACAGTAGTAACATCAGCCAGTAGATAGTAGAACAGTAGAACAGTAGTAATATCAGCCAGTAGAACAGTAGTAACATCAGTTAGTAGAACAGTAGAACATCAGCCAGTAGAACAGTAGAACATCAGCCAGTAGAACATCAGCCAGTAGAACAGTAGAACATCAGCCAGTAGAACATCAGCCAGTAGAACAGTAGAACATCAGCCAGTAGACAGTAGAACATCAGCCAGTAGACAGTAGAACATCAAACCAGTAGAACAGTAGAACATCAGCCAGTAGAACATCAGCCAGTAGAACAGTAGAACATCAGCCAGTAGACAGTAGAACAGTAGTAACATCAGCCAGTAGAACAGTAGAACATCAGCCAGTAGAACAGTAGAACATCAGCCAGTAGAACATCAGCCAGTAGAACAGTAGAACATCAGCCAGTAGAACATCAGCCAGTAGAACAGTAGAACATCAATCAGTAGACAGTAGAACATCAGCCAGTAGACAGTAGAACATCAGCCAGTAGAACATCAGCCAGTAGAACAGTAGAACATCAGCCAGTAGACAGTAGAACATCAGCCAGTAGACAGTAGAACATCAGCCGGTAGATAGTAGTCATTTCTGCTGTGTGATAACAAATGGTGGCCATTCAACATGTAGAAGTGGATAGAAAATGACGTCCAATGTTCTGTGGTCAGAAGTGATAGTTCAGCCACCTGCTGCTACTTACCCTTCATCAGTGTGTAGCAGGGGGGATGGAGAGGAGAGGAGATGAGAGGAGAGAGGAGAGGAGCAGGGGGCATGGAGAGGAGAGGAGAGGAGAGGAGAGGAGAGGAGAGGATTGGAGAGGAGAGGAGAGGAGAGGAGGGGAGCATTGGGGATGGAGAGGAGAGGAGAGGAGAGAGGAGCCGGGGGATGGAGAGGAGAGAGGAGCAGGGGGGATGGAGAGGAGAGAGGAGCAGGGGGGATGGAGAGGAGAGAGGAGCAGGGGGGATGGAGAGGAGAGGAGAGAGGAGCAGGGGGGATGGAGAGGCGAGGAAGGGAGAGGAGAGGAGAGGAGAGGAGAGCAGGGGGGATGGAGAGGAGAGGAGAGGAGAGGAGAGGAGAGGAGAGGAGAGGAGAGGAGAGGAGAGGGGGGGTGGAGAGGAGAGGAGAGAGGAACCGGGGGGATGGAGAGAACAGTAATAACATCAGCCAGTAGAACAGTAGTAACATCAGCCAGTAGAACAGTAATAACATCAGCCAGTAGAACAGTAGTGACATCAGCCAGTAGAACAGTAGTGACATCAGCCAGTAGAACAGTAGTAACATCAGCCAGTAGAACAGTAGTGACATCAGCCAGTAGAACAGTAGTAACATCAGCCAGTAGATAGTAGAATAGTAGAACATCAGCCAGTAGATAGTAGAACAGTAGTAACATCAGCCAGTAGAACAGTAGTAACATCAGCCAGTAGAACAGTAGTAACATCAGCCAATAGAACAGTAGTAACATCAGCCAATAGAACAGTAATAACATCAGCCAGTAGAACAGTAGTAACATCAGCCAGTAGATAGTAGAATAGTAGAACATCAGCCAGTAGAACAGTAGTAACATCAGCCAGTAGAACAGTAGTAACATCAGCCAGTAGAACAGTAGTAGCATCAGCCAGTAGAACAGTAGTAACATCAGCCAGTAGAACAGTAGTAACATCAGCCAGTAGAACAGTAGTAACATCAGTCAGTAGAACAGTAGTAACATCAGCCAGTAGAACAGTAGTAACACCAGCCACTAGATAGTAGAACAGTAGTAACATCAGTCAGTAGAACAGTAGTAACACCAGCCACTAGATAGTAGAACAGTAGTAACATCAGTCAGTAGAACAGTAGTAACATCAGCCAGTAGAACAGTAGTAACATCAGCCAGTAGAACAGTAGTAACATCAGCCAGTAGAACAGTAGTAACATCAGTCAGTAGAACAGTAGAAACATCAGCCAGTAGAACAGTAGTAACATCAGTCAGTAGAACAGTAGTAACATCAGCCAGTAGAACAGTAGTAACATCAGTCAGTAGAACAGTAATAACATCAGCCAGTAGAACAGTAGTAACATCAGTCAGTAGAACAGTAGTAACATCAGCCAGTAGAACAGTAGTAACATCAGTCAGTAGAACAGTAGTAACATCAGCCAGTAGATAGTAGAACAGTAGAACAGTAGTAACATCAGCCAGTGGAACAGTAGTAACATCAGTTAGTAGAACAGTAGAACATCAGCCAGTAGAACAGTAGAACATCAGCCAGTAGAACATCAGCCAGTAGAACAGTAAAACATCAGCCAGTAGAACAGTAGTAACATCAGCCAGTAGATAGTAGAACAGTAGAACAGTAGTAACATCAGCCAGTAGAACTGTAGTAACATCAGTTAGTAGAACAGTAGAACATCAGCCAGTAGAACAGTAGAACATCAGCCAGTAGAACATCAGCCAGTAGAACAGTAGAACATCAGCCAGTAGAACAGTAGTAACATCAGCCAGTAGATAGTAGAACAGTGGAACAGTAGTAATATCAGCCATTAGAACAGTAGTAACATCAGTTAGTAGAACAGTAGAGCATCAGCCAGTAGAACAGTAGAACATCAGCCAGTAGAACATCAGCCAGTAGAACAGTAGAACATCAGCCAGTAGAACAGTAGTAACATCAGTCAGTAGAACAGTAGTAACATCAGCCAGTAGAACAGTAGTAACACCAGCCACTAGATAGTAGAACAGTAGTAACATCAGTCAGTAGAACAGTAGTAACATCAGCCAGTAGAACAGTAGTAACATCAGCCAGTAGAACAGTAGTAACATCGGCCAGTAGAACAGTAATAACATCAGCCAGTAGAACAGTAGTAACATCAGCCAGTAGAACAGTAGTAACATCAGTCAGTAGAACAGTAGTAACATCAGCCAGTAGAACAGTAGTAACATCAGTCAGTAGAACAGTAATAACATCAGCCAGTAGAACAGTAGTAACATCAGTCAGTAGAACAGTAGTAACATCAGCCAGTAGAACAGTAGTAACATCAGTCAGTAGAACAGTAGTAACATCAGCCAGTAGATAGTAGAACAGTAGAACAGTAGTAACATCAGCCAGTAGAACAGTAGAACATCAGCCAGTAGAACAGTAGAACATCAGCCAGTAGAACATCAGCCAGTAGAACAGTAGAACATCAGCCAGTAGAACAGTAGTAACATCAGCCAGTAGATAGTAGAACAGTAGAACAGTAGTAACATCAGCCAGTAGAACAGTAGTAACATCAGTTAGTAGAACAGTAGAACATCAGCCAGTAGAACAGTAGAACATTAGCCAGTAGAACATCAGCCAGTAGAACAGTAGAACATCAGCCAGTAGAACAGTAGTAACATCAGCCAGTAGATAGTAGAACAGTAGAACAGTAGTAATATCAGCCAGTAGAACAGTAGTAACATCAGCCAGTAGAACATCAGCCAGTAGAACAGTAGAACATCAGCCAGTAGAACATCAGCCAGTAGAACAGTAGAACATCAGCCAGTAGACAGTAGAACATCAGCCAGTAGACAGTAGAACATCAAACCAGTAGAACAGTAGAACATCAGCCAGTAGAACATCAGCCAGTAGAACAGTAGAACATCAGCCAGTAGACAGTATAACATCAGCCAGTAGACAGTAGAACATCAAACCAGTAGAACAGTAGAACATCAGCCAGTAGAACATCAGCCAGTAGAACAGTAGAACATCAGCCAGTAGACAGTAGAACAGTAGTAACATCAGCCAGTAGAACAGTAGAACATCAGCCAGTAGAACAGTAGAACATCAGCCAGTAGAACATCAGCCAGTAGAACAGTAGAACATCAGCCAGTAGAACATCAGCCAGTAGACAGTAGAACATCAGCCAGTAGAACATCAGCCAGTAGAACAGTAGAACATCAGCCAGTAGACAGTAGAACATCAGCCAGTAGACAGTAGAACATCAGCCGGTAGATAGTAGTCATTTCTGCTGTGTGATAACAAATGGTGGCCATTCAACATGTAGAAGTGGATAGAAAATGACGTCCAATGTTCTGTGGTCAGAAGTGATAGTTCAGCCACCTGCTGCTACTTACCCTTCATCAGTGTGTAGCAGGGGGGATGGAGAGGAGAGGAGATGAGAGGAGAGAGGAGAGGAGCAGGGGGCATGGAGAGGAGAGGAGAGGAGAGGAGAGGAGAGGATTGGAGAGGAGAGGAGAGGAGAGGAGGGGAGCATTGGGGATGGAGAGGAGAGGAGAGGAGAGAGGAGCCGGGGGATGGAGAGGAGAGAGGAGCAGGGGGGATGGAGAGGAGAGAGGAGCAGGGGGGATGGAGAGGAGAGAGGAGCAGGGGGGATGGAGAGGAGAAGAGAGAGGAGCAGGGGGGATGGAGAGGCGAGGAAGGGAGAGGAGAGGAGAGGAGAGCAGGGGGGATGGAGAGGAGAGGAGAGTAGAGGAGAGGAGAGGAGAGAAGAGGAGAGGAGAGGAGAGGGGGGGTGGAGAGGAGAGGAGAGAGGAACCGGGGGGATGGAGAGAACAGTAATAACATCAGCCAGTAGAACAGTAGTAACATCAGCCAGTAGAACAGTAATAACATCAGCCAGTAGAACAGTAGTGACATCAGCCAGTAGAACAGTAGTGACATCAGCCAGTAGAACAGTAGTAACATCAGCCAGTAGAACAGTAGTGACATCAGCCAGTAGAACAGTAGTAACATCAGCCAGTAGATAGTAGAATAGTAGAACATCAGCCAGTAGATAGTAGAACAGTAGTAACATCAGCCAGTAGAACAGTAGTAACATCAGCCAGTAGAACAGTAGTAACATCAGCCAATAGAACAGTAATAACATCAGCCAGTAGAACAGTAGTAACATCAGCCAGTAGATAGTAGAATAGTAGAACATCAGCCAGTAGAACAGTAGTAACATCAGCCAGTAGAACAGTAGTAACATCAGCCAGTAGAACAGTAGTAGCATCAGCCAGTAGAACAGTAGTAACATCAGCCAGTAGAACAGTAGTAACATCAGCCATTAGAACAGTAGTAACATCAGTCAGTAGAACAGTAGTAACATCAGCCAGTAGAACAGTAGTAACACCAGCCACTAGATAGTAGAACAGTAGTAACATCAGTCAGTAGAACAGTAGTAACACCAGCCACTAGATAGTAGAACAGTAGTAACATCAGTCAGTAGAACAGTAGTAACATCAGCCAGTAGAACAGTAGTAACATCAGCCAGTAGAACAGTAGTAACATCAGCCAGTAGAACAGTAGTAACATCAGTCAGTAGAACAGTAGTAACATCAGCCAGTAGAACAGTAGTAACATCAGTCAGTAGAACAGTAATAACATCAGCCAGTAGAACAGTAGTAACATCAGTCAGTAGAACAGTAGTAACATCAGCCAGTAGAACAGTAGTAACATCAGTCAGTAGAACAGTAGTAACATCAGCCAGTAGATAGTAGAACAGTAGAACAGTAGTAACATCAGCCAGTGGAACAGTAGTAACATCAGTTAGTAGAACAGTAGAACATCAGCCAGTAGAACAGTAGAACATCAGCCAGTAGAACATCAGCCAGTAGAACAGTAGAACATCAGCCAGTAGAACAGTAGTAACATCAGCCAGTAGATAGTAGAACAGTAGAACAGTAGTAACATCAGCCAGTAGAACTGTAGTAACATAAGTTAGTAGAACAGTAGAACATCAGCCAGTAGAACAGTAGAACATCAGCCAGTAGAACATCAGCCAGTAGAACAGTAGAACATCAGCCAGTAGAACAGTAGTAACATCTTCCAGTAGATAGTAGAACAGTAGAACAGTAGTAACATCAGCCAGTAGAATAGTAGTAACATCAGTTAGTAGAACAGTAGAACATCAGCCAGTAGAACAGTAGAACATCAGCCAGTAGAACATCAGCCAGTAGAACAGTAGAACATCAGCCAGTAGAACAGTAGTAACATCAGCCAGTAGATAGTAGAACAGTAGAACAGTAGTAATATCAGCCAGTAGAACAGTAGTAACATCAGTTAGTAGAACAGTAGAACATCAGCCAGTAGAACAGTAGAACATCAGCCAGTAGAACATCAGCCAGTAGAACAGTAGAACATCAGCCAGTAGAACATCAGCCAGTAGAACAGTAGAACATCAGCCAGTAGACAGTAGAACATCAGCCAGTAGACAGTAGAACATCAAACCAGTAGAACAGTAGTAACATCAGCCAGTAGAACAGTAGAACATCAGCCAGTAGAACAGTAGTAACATCAGCCAGTAGAACAGTAGTAACACCAGCCACTAGATAGTAGAACAGTAGAACGTCAGCCAGTAGATCAGTAGTAACATCAGCCAGTAGAACATCAGCCAGTAGAACAGTAGTAACACCAGCCACTAGATAGTAGAACAGTAGTAACATCAGTCAGTAGAACAGTAGTAACATCAGCCAGTAGAACAGTAGTAACATCAGCCAGTAGAACAGTAGTAACATCAGCCAGTAGAACAGTAATAACATCAGCCAGTAGAACAGTAGTAACATCAGCCAGGAGAACAGTAGTAACATCAGTCAGTAGAACAGTAGTAACATCAGCCAGTAGAACAGTAGTAACATCAGTCAGTAGAACAGTAATAACATCAGCCAGTAGAACAGTAGTAACATCAGTCAGTAGAACAGTAGTAACATCAGCCAGTAGATAGTAGAACAGTAGAACAGTAGTAACATCAGCCAGTAGAACAGTAGTAACATAAGTTAGTAGAACAGTAGAACATCAGCCAGTAGGACAGTAGAACATCAGCCAGTAGAACATCAGCCAGTAGAACAGTAGAACATCAGCCAGTAGAACAGTAGTAACATCTTCCAGTAGATAGTAGAACAGTAGAACAGTAGTAACATCAGCCAGTAGAATAGTAGTAACATCAGTTAGTAGAACAGTAGAACATCAGCCAGTAGAACAGTAGAACATCAGCCAGTAGAACATCAGCCAGTAGAACAGTAGAACATCAGCCAGTAGAACAGTAGTAACATCAGCCAGTAGATAGTAGAACAGTAGAACAGTAGTAATATCAGCCAGTAGAACAGTAGTAACATCAGTTAGTAGAACAGTAGAACATCAGCCAGTAGAACAGTAGAACATCAGCCAGTAGAACATCAGCCAGTAGAACAGTAGAACATCAGCCAGTAGAACATCAGCCAGTAGAACAGTAGAACATCAGCCAGTAGACAGTAGAACATCAGCCAGTAGACAGTAGAACATCAAACCAGTAGAACAGTAGTAACATCAGCCAGTAGAACAGTAGAACATCAGCCAGTAGAACAGTAGTAACATCAGCCAGTAGAACAGTAGTAACACCAGCCACTAGATAGTAGAACAGTAGAACGTCAGCCAGTAGATCAGTAGTAACATCAGCCAGTAGATAGTAGAACAGTAGTAACATCAGCCAGTAGAACAGTAGTAACATCAGCCAGTAGAACAGTAGTAACATCAGCCAGTAGAACAGTAATAACATCAGCCAGTAGAACAGTAGTAACATCAGCCAGTAGAACAGTAGTAACAGCAGCCAGTAGAACAGTAGAACATCAGCCAGTAGAACAGTAGTAACATCAGCCAGTAGAACAGTAGAACATCAGCCAGTAGAACAGTAGTAACATCAGCCAGTAGAACAGTAGTAACATCAGCCAGTAGAACAGTAGAACATCAGCCAGTAGACAGTAGTATCATCAGCCAGTAGAACAGTAGTAACATCAGCCAGTAGAACAGTAGTAACATCAGCCAGTAGAACAGTAGTAACATCAGCCAGTAGAACAGTAATAACATCAGCCCTAGATAGTAGAATAGTAGAACATCAGCCAGTAGAACAGTAGTAACATCAGCCAGTAGAACAGTAGTAGCATCAGCCAGTAGAACAGTAGTAACATCAGCCAGTAGAACAGTAGTAACATCAGCCAGTAGAACAGTAGTAACATCAGTCAGTAGAACAGTAGTAACATCAGCCAGTAGAACAGTAGTAACACCAGCCACTAGATAGTAGAACAGTAGTAACATCAGTCAGTAGAACAGTAGTAACATCAGCCAGTAGAACAGTAGTAACATCAGCCAGTAGAACAGTAGTAACATCAGCCAGTAGAACAGTAATAACATCAGCCAGTAGAACAGTAGTAACATCAGCCAGGAGAACAGTAGTAACATCAGTCAGTAGAACAGTAGTAACATCAGCCAGTAGAACAGTAGTAACATCAGTCAGTAGAACAGTAAAAAAATCAGCCAGTAGAACAGTAGTAACATCAGTCAGTAGAGCAGTAGTAACATCAGCCAGTAGATAGTAGAACAGTAGAACAGTAGTAACATCAGCCAGTAGAACAGTAGTAACATAAGTTAGTAGAACAGTAGAACATCAGCCAGTAGAACAGTAGAACATCAGCCAGTAGAACATCAGCCAGTAGAACAGTAGAACATCAGCCAGTAGAACAGTAGTAACATCAGCCAGTAGATAGTAGAACAGTAGAACAGTAGTAACATCAGCCAGTAGAATAGTAGTAACATCAGTTAGTAGAACAGTAGAACATCAGCCAGTAGAACAGTAGAACATCAGCCAGTAGAACATCAGCCAGTAGAACAGTAGAACATCAGCCAGTAGAACAGTAGTAACATCAGCCAGTAGATAGTAGAACAGTAGAACAGTAGTAATATCAGCCAGTAGAACAGTAGTAACATCAGTTAGTAGAACAGTAGAACATCAGCCAGTAGAACAGTAGAACATCAGCCAGTAGAACATCAGCCAGTAGAACAGTAGAACATCAGCCAGTAGAACATCAGCCAGTAGAACAGTAGAACATCAGCCAGTAGACAGTAGAACATCAGCCAGTAGACAGTAGAACATCAAACCAGTAGAACAGTAGAACATCAGCCAGTAGAACATCAGCCAGTAGAACAGTAGAACATCAGCCAGTAGACAGTAGAACAGTAGTAACATCAGCCAGTAGAACAGTAGAACATCAGCCAGTAGAACAGTAGAACATCAGCCAGTAGAACATCAGCCAGTAGAACAGTAGAACATCAGCCAGTAGAACATCAGCCAGTAGAACAGTAGAACATCAATCAGTAGACAGTAGAACATCAGCCAGTAGACAGTAGAACATCAGCCAGTAGAACATCAGCCAGTAGAACAGTAGAACATCAGCCAGTAGACAGTAGAACATCAGCCAGTAGACAGTAGAACATCAGCCGGTAGATAGTAGTCATTTCTGCTGTGTGATAACAAATGGTGGCCATTCAACATGTAGAAGTGGATAGAAAATGACGTCCAATGTTCTGTGGTCAGAAGTGATAGTTCAGCCACCTGCTGCTACTTACCCTTCATCAGTGTGTAGCAGGGGGGATGGAGAGGAGAGGAGATGAGAGGAGAGAGGAGAGGAGCAGGGGGCATGGAGAGGAGAGGAGAGGAGAGGAGAGGAGAGGAGAGGAGAGGAGAGGAGAGGATTGGAGAGGAGAGGAGAGGAGAGGAGGGGAGCATTGGGGATGGAGAGGAGAGGAGAGGAGAGAGGAGCCGGGGGATGGAGAGGAGAGAGGAGCAGGGGGGATGGAGAGGAGAGAGGAGCAGGGGGGATGGAGAGGAGAGAGGAGCAGGGGGGATGGAGAGGAGAGGAGAGAGGAGCAGGGGGGATGGAGAGGCGAGGAAGGGAGAGGAGAGGAGAGGAGAGGAGAGCAGGGGGGATGGAGAGGAGAGGAGAGGAGAGGAGAGGAGAGGAGAGGAGAGGAGAGGAGAGGGGGGGTGGAGAGGAGAGGAGAGAGGAACCGGGGGGATGGAGAGAACAGTAATAACATCAGCCAGTAGAACAGTAGTAACATCAGCCAGTAGAACAGTAATAACATCAGCCAGTAGAACAGTAGTGACATCAGCCAGTAGAACAGTAGTGACATCAGCCAGTAGAACAGTAGTAACATCAGCCAGTAGAACAGTAGTGACATCAGCCAGTAGAACAGTAGTAACATCAGCCAGTAGATAGTAGAATAGTAGAACATCAGCCAGTAGATAGTAGAACAGTAGTAACATCAGCCAGTAGAACAGTAGTAACATCAGCCAGTAGAACAGTAGTAACATCAGCCAATAGAACAGTAGTAACATCAGCCAATAGAACAGTAATAACATCAGCCAGTAGAACAGTAGTAACATCAGCCAGTAGATAGTAGAATAGTAGAACATCAGCCAGTAGAACAGTAGTAACATCAGCCAGTAGAACAGTAGTAACATCAGCCAGTAGAACAGTAGTAGCATCAGCCAGTAGAACAGTAGTAACATCAGCCAGTAGAACAGTAGTAACATCAGCCAGTAGAACAGTAGTAACATCAGTCAGTAGAACAGTAGTAACATCAGCCAGTAGAACAGTAGTAACACCAGCCACTAGATAGTAGAACAGTAGTAACATCAGTCAGTAGAACAGTAGTAACACCAGCCACTAGATAGTAGAACAGTAGTAACATCAGTCAGTAGAACAGTAGTAACATCAGCCAGTAGAACAGTAGTAACATCAGCCAGTAGAACAGTAGTAACATCAGCCAGTAGAACAGTAGTAACATCAGTCAGTAGAACAGTAGAAACATCAGCCAGTAGAACAGTAGTAACATCAGTCAGTAGAACAGTAGTAACATCAGCCAGTAGAACAGTAGTAACATCAGTCAGTAGAACAGTAATAACATCAGCCAGTAGAACAGTAGTAACATCAGTCAGTAGAACAGTAGTAACATCAGCCAGTAGAACAGTAGTAACATCAGTCAGTAGAACAGTAGTAACATCAGCCAGTAGATAGTAGAACAGTAGAACAGTAGTAACATCAGCCAGTGGAACAGTAGTAACATCAGTTAGTAGAACAGTAGAACATCAGCCAGTAGAACAGTAGAACATCAGCCAGTAGAACATCAGCCAGTAGAACAGTAGAACATCAGCCAGTAGAACAGTAGTAACATCAGCCAGTAGATAGTAGAACAGTAGAACAGTAGTAACATCAGCCAGTAGAACTGTAGTAACATCAGTTAGTAGAACAGTAGAACATCAGCCAGTAGAACAGTAGAACATCAGCCAGTAGAACATCAGCCAGTAGAACAGTAGAACATCAGCCAGTAGAACAGTAGTAACATCAGCCAGTAGATAGTAGAACAGTGGAACAGTAGTAATATCAGCCATTAGAACAGTAGTAACATCAGTTAGTAGAACAGTAGAGCATCAGCCAGTAGAACAGTAGAACATCAGCCAGTAGAACATCAGCCAGTAGAACAGTAGAACATCAGCCAGTAGAACAGTAGTAACATCAGTCAGTAGAACAGTAGTAACATCAGCCAGTAGAACAGTAGTAACACCAGCCACTAGATAGTAGAACAGTAGTAACATCAGTCAGTAGAACAGTAGTAACATCAGCCAGTAGAACAGTAGTAACATCAGCCAGTAGAACAGTAGTAACATCGGCCAGTAGAACAGTAATAACATCAGCCAGTAGAACAGTAGTAACATCAGCCAGTAGAACAGTAGTAACATCAGTCAGTAGAACAGTAGTAACATCAGCCAGTAGAACAGTAGTAACATCAGTCAGTAGAACAGTAATAACATCAGCCAGTAGAACAGTAGTAACATCAGTCAGTAGAACAGTAGTAACATCAGCCAGTAGAACAGTATTAACATCAGTCAGTAGAACAGTAGTAACATCAGCCAGTAGATAGTAGAACAGTAGAACAGTAGTAACATCAGCCAGTAGAACAGTAGAACATCAGCCAGTAGAACAGTAGAACATCAGCCAGTAGAACATCAGCCAGTAGAACAGTAGAACATCAGCCAGTAGAACAGTAGTAACATCAGCCAGTAGATAGTAGAACAGTAGAACAGTAGTAACATCAGCCAGTAGAACAGTAGTAACATCAGTTAGTAGAACAGTAGAACATCAGCCAGTAGAACAGTAGAACATTAGCCAGTAGAACATCAGCCAGTAGAACAGTAGAACATCAGCCAGTAGAACAGTAGTAACATCAGCCAGTAGATAGTAGAACAGTAGAACAGTAGTAATATCAGCCAGTAGAACAGTAGTAACATCAGCCAGTAGAACATCAGCCAGTAGAACAGTAGAACATCAGCCAGTAGAACATCAGCCAGTAGAACAGTAGAACATCAGCCAGTAGACAGTAGAACATCAGCCAGTAGACAGTAGAACATCAAACCAGTAGAACAGTAGAACATCAGCCAGTAGAACAGTAGAACATCAGCCAGTAGAACAGTAGAACATCAGCCAGTAGACAGTATAACATCAGCCAGTAGACAGTAGAACATCAAACCAGTAGAACAGTAGAACATCAGCCAGTAGAACATCAGCCAGTAGAACAGTAGAACATCAGCCAGTAGACAGTAGAACAGTAGTAACATCAGCCAGTAGAACAGTAGAACATCAGCCAGTAGAACAGTAGAACATCAGCCAGTAGAACATCAGCCAGTAGAACAGTAGAACATCAGCCAGTAGAACATCAGCCAGTAGACAGTAGAACATCAGCCAGTAGAACATCAGCCAGTAGAACAGTAGAACATCAGCCAGTAGACAGTAGAACATCAGCCAGTAGACAGTAGAACATCAGCCGGTAGATAGTAGTCATTTCTGCTGTGTGATAACAAATGGTGGCCATTCAACATGTAGAAGTGGATAGAAAATGACGTCCAATGTTCTGTGGTCAGAAGTGATAGTTCAGCCACCTGCTGCTACTTACCCTTCATCAGTGTGTAGCAGGGGGGATGGAGAGGAGAGGAGATGAGAGGAGAGAGGAGAGGAGCAGGGGGCATGGAGAGGAGAGGAGAGGAGAGGAGAGGAGAGGAGAGGAGAGGATTGGAGAGGAGAGGAGAGGAGAGGAGGGGAGCATTGGGGATGGAGAGGAGAGGAGAGGAGAGAGGAGCCGGGGGATGGAGAGGAGAGAGGAGCAGGGGGGATGGAGAGGAGAGAGGAGCAGGGGGGATGGAGAGGAGAGAGGAGCAGGGGGGATGGAGAGGAGAGGAGAGAGGAGCAGGGGGGATGGAGAGGCGAGGAAGGGAGAGGAGAGGAGAGGAGAGCAGGGGGGATGGAGAGGAGAGGAGAGTAGAGGAGAGGAGAGGAGAGAAGAGGAGAGGAGAGGAGAGGGGGGGTGGAGAGGAGAGGAGAGAGGAACCGGGGGGATGGAGAGAACAGTAATAACATCAGCCAGTAGAACAGTAGTAACATCAGCCAGTAGAACAGTAATAACATCAGCCAGTAGAACAGTAGTGACATCAGCCAGTAGAACAGTAGTGACATCAGCCAGTAGAACAGTAGTAACATCAGCCAGTAGAACAGTAGTGACATCAGCCAGTAGAACAGTAGTAACATCAGCCAGTAGATAGTAGAATAGTAGAACATCAGCCAGTAGATAGTAGAACAGTAGTAACATCAGCCAGTAGAACAGTAGTAACATCAGCCAGTAGAACAGTAGTAACATCAGCCAATAGAACAGTAATAACATCAGCCAGTAGAACAGTAGTAACATCAGCCAGTAGATAGTAGAATAGTAGAACATCAGCCAGTAGAACAGTAGTAACATCAGCCAGTAGAACAGTAGTAACATCAGCCAGTAGAACAGTAGTAGCATCAGCCAGTAGAACAGTAGTAACATCAGCCAGTAGAACAGTAGTAACATCAGCCAGTAGAACAGTAGTAACATCAGTCAGTAGAACAGTAGTAACATCAGCCAGTAGAACAGTAGTAACACCAGCCACTAGATAGTAGAACAGTAGTAACATCAGTCAGTAGAACAGTAGTAACACCAGCCACTAGATAGTAGAACAGTAGTAACATCAGTCAGTAGAACAGTAGTAACATCAGCCAGTAGAACAGTAGTAACATCAGCCAGTAGAACAGTAGTAACATCAGCCAGTAGAACAGTAGTAACATCAGTCAGTAGAACAGTAGTAACATCAGCCAGTAGAACAGTAGTAACATCAGTCAGTAGAACAGTAGTAACATCAGCCAGTAGAACAGTAGTAACATCAGTCAGTAGAACAGTAATAACATCAGCCAGTAGAACAGTAGTAACATCAGTCAGTAGAACAGTAGTAACATCAGCCAGTAGAACAGTAGTAACATCAGTCAGTAGAACAGTAGTAACATCAGCCAGTAGATAGTAGAACAGTAGAACAGTAGTAACATCAGCCAGTGGAACAGTAGTAACATCAGTTAGTAGAACAGTAGAACATCAGCCAGTAGAACAGTAGAACATCAGCCAGTAGAACATCAGCCAGTAGAACAGTAGAACATCAGCCAGTAGAACAGTAGTAACATCAGCCAGTAGATAGTAGAACAGTAGAACAGTAGTAACATCAGCCAGTAGAACTGTAGTAACATCAGTTAGTAGAACAGTAGAACATCAGCCAGTAGAACAGTAGAACATCAGCCAGTAGAACATCAGCCAGTAGAACAGTAGAACATCAGCCAGTAGAACAGTAGTAACATCAGCCAGTAGATAGTAGAACAGTGGAACAGTAGTAATATCAGCCATTAGAACAGTAGTAACATCAGTTAGTAGAACAGTAGAGCATCAGCCAGTAGAACAGTAGAACATCAGCCAGTAGAACATCAGCCAGTAGAACAGTAGAACATCAGCCAGTAGAACAGTAGTAACATCAGTCAGTAGAACAGTAGTAACATCAGCCAGTAGAACAGTAGTAACACCAGCCACTAGATAGTAGAACAGTAGTAACATCAGTCAGTAGAACAGTAGTAACATCAGCCAGTAGAACAGTAGTAACATCAGCCAGTAGAACAGTAGTAACATCGGCCAGTAGAACAGTAATAACATCAGCCAGTAGAACAGTAGTAACATCAGCCAGTAGAACAGTAGTAACATCAGTCAGTAGAACAGTAGTAACATCAGCCAGTAGAACAGTAGTAACATCAGTCAGTAGAACAGTAATAACATCAGCCAGTAGAACAGTAGTAACATCAGTCAGTAGAACAGTAGTAACATCAGCCAGTAGAACAGTAGTAACATCATTCAGTAGAACAGTAGTAACATCAGCCAGTAGATAGTAGAACAGTAGAACAGTAGTAACATCAGCCAGTAGAACAGTAGAACATCAGCCAGTAGAACAGTAGAACATCAGCCAGTAGAACATCAGCCAGTAGAACAGTAGAACATCAGCCAGTAGAACAGTAGTAACATCAGCCAGTAGATAGTAGAACAGTAGAACAGTAGTAACATCAGCCAGTAGAACAGTAGTAACATCAGTTAGTAGAACAGTAGAACATCAGCCAGTAGAACAGTAGAACATTAGCCAGTAGAACATCAGCCAGTAGAACAGTAGAACATCAGCCAGTAGAACAGTAGTAACATCAGCCAGTAGATAGTAGAACAGTAGAACAGTAGTAATATCAGCCAGTAGAACAGTAGTAACATCAGTTAGTAGAACAGTAGAGCATCAGCCAGTAGAACAGTAGAACATCAGCCAGTAGAACATCAGCCAGTAGAACAGTAGAACATCAGTCAGTAGAACATCAGCCAGTAGAACAGTAGAACATCAGCCAGTAGACAGTAGAACATCAGCCAGTAGACAGTAGAACATCAAACCAGTAGAACAGTAGAACATCAGCCAGTAGAACATCAGCCAGTAGAACAGTAGAACATCAGCCAGTAGACAGTAGAACAGTAGTAACATCAGCCAGTAGAACAGTAGAACATCAGCCAGTAGAACATCAGCCAGTAGAACAGTAGAACATCAGCCAGTAGAACATCAGCCAGTAGAACAGTAGAACATCAATCAGTAGACAGTAGAACATCAGCCAGTAGACAGTAGAACATCAGCCAGTAGAACATCAGCCAGTAGAACAGTAGAACATCAGCCAGTAGACAGTAGAACATCAGCCAGTAGACAGTAGAACATCAGCCGGTAGATAGTAGTCATTTCTGCTGTGTGATAACAAATAGTGGCCATTCAACATGTAGAAGTGGATAGAAAATGACGTCCAATGTTCTGTGGTCAGAAGTGATAGTTCAGCCACCTGCTGCTACTTACCCTTCATCAGTGTGTAGCAGGGGGGATGGAGAGGAGAGGAGATGAGAGGAGAGAGGAGAGGAGCAGGGGGCATGGAGAGGAGAGGAGAGGAGAGGAGAGGAGAGGAGAGGAGAGGAGAGGAGAGGAGAGGAGAGGAGAGGAGAGGAGAGGAGAGGATTGGAGAGGAGAGGAGAGGAGAGGAGCTTTGGGGATGGAGAGGAGAGGAGAGGAGAGAGGAGCCGGGGGATGGAGAGGAGAGAGGAGCAGGGGGGATGGAGAGGAGAGGAGAGAGGAGCAGGGGGGATGGAGAGGCGAGGAAGGGAGAGGAGAGGAGAGGAGAGCAGGGGGGATGGAGAGGAGAGGAGAGGAGAGGAGAGGAGAGGAGAGGAGAGGAGAGGAGAGGGGGGGTGGAGAGGAGAGGAGAGAGGAGCCGGGGGGATGGAGAGGAGAGAGGAGCAGGGGGATGGAGAGGAGAGAGGAGCAGGGGGGTGGAGAGGAGAGGATAGGAGAGAGGAGCCGGGGGGATGGAGAGGAGAGAGGAGCAGGGGGATGGAGAGTAGAGGAGAGAGGAGCAGGGGGGATGGAGAGGAGAGGAGAGAGGAGCAGGGGGGATGGAGAGGAGAGGAGAGGAGAGGGGAGCAGGGGGATGGAGAGGAGAGGAAAGAGGAGCAGGGGGGATGGAGAGGAGAGAGGAGCAGGGGGATGGAGAGTAGAGGAGAGAGGAGCAGGGGGATGGAAAGGAGAGGAGAGAGGAGCAGGGGGGATGGAGAGGAGAGGAGAGGAGAGGAGAGGAGAGGAGAGGAGAGGAGAGGAGAGGAGAGGAGAGGGGAGCAGGGGGATGGAGAGGAGAGGAAAGAGGAGCAGGGGGAAAGGGTAGAGGGAGCGATATACAGTATGTAGAAAATGGTGGTTGACATGATTCCTTAGTTATACTGCTGAACACACAAAGGAATCTCAGACACATCTTCATAACACACAATCACACAACACACACAGACACACACTCACACACACACACACACACACACACAGACACACAGACACACACTCACAAACACACACTCACATCTCAGAGTTCCTCCTCATCAGGGAGTCCTCAATCGTACATCCTGACACACACACAACTTCACTGACCTGTGTGTGTGTGTGTGTGTGTGTGTGTGTGTGTGTGCGTGTGTGTGTGTGTTTTTATCGCTTTGGTACAATTTTCACAAGTTTGTGGTTCATTTTCACAACTCTGATCAAATGCAGCCAGTCGTTCATTCTGTTATTGTTCATTAATTTGGATTGTAAACATCTTTCACCACACAACCATTGATTCAAAATATATACGTTTATTGTGAAATGTAATGACAACATTGTTTTAATCACCAAAACACAACATAATGATATATTTTCAGTGTAGTCGTTTTAGCTACCAGTTAATCCAATAGCAAACAATGCAACATACACAACATGACCAAAAGTATGTGGACACCTGCTCTTCCAACATCTCTGGTCCCCCCTTTGCTGCTATAACAGCCTCCACTCTTCTGGGAAGGCTTTCCACTAGATGTTGGAACATTGCTGCTATAACAGCCTCTACTCTTCTGGGAAGGCTTTCCACTAGATCCTGGAACATTGCTGCTATAACAGCCTCCACTCTTCTGGGAAGGCTTTCCACTAGATGTTGGAACATTGCTGCTATAACAGCCTCCACTCTTCTGGGAAGGCTTTCCACTAGATGTTGGAACATTGCTGCTATAACAGCCTCCACTCTTCTGGGAAGGCTTTCCACTAGATGTTGGAACATTGCTGCTATAACAGCCTCCACTCTTCTGGGAAGGCTTTCCACTAGATGTTGGAACATTGCTGCTATAACAGCCTCCACTCTCCTGGGAAGGCTTTCCACTAGATGTTGGAACATTGCTGCTATAACAGCCTCCACTCTTCTGGGAAGGCTTTCCACTAGATGTTGGAACATTGCTGCTATAACAGCCTCCACTCTTCTGGGAAGGCTTTCCACTAGATGTTGGAACATTAATGCAGGGACTTGCTTCCATTCAGCCACAAGAGCGTTAGGGAGGTCGGGCTCTGATGTTGGGGGTGATTAGTCCTGGCTCGCAGTCGGCGTTCCAATTCATCCCAAAGGTGTTCAATGGGGTTGAGGTCAGGGCTCTGTGCAGGCCAGTCAAGTACTTCCACATCGAACTTGACAAACCATTTCTGTATGGACCTCGCATTGTGCACGGGAGCATTGTCATGCTGAAACAGGATAGGGCCTTCCCCAAACTGTGGCCACAAAGTTGGAAGCACAGAATCCTCTAGAATGTCATTGTATTCTGTAGCGTTAAGACTTCCCTTCGTTGGAACTAAAGGGCCCGGACCATGAAAAACAGCCCCAGACCATTATTCCTCCTCCACCAAACTTTACAGTTGGCACTATGTATTGGGGCAGGTAGCGTTCTCCTGGCATCCGCCAAACCCAGATTCACCCGTTGGACAGCCAGATGGTCAAGCGTGATTCTTTACTCCAGAGAACGCGTTTCCACTGCTCCAGAGTCCAATGGCGGTGAACTCTACACCACTCACACTTGTGTACTGCTGCTCTGCCATGAAAACCCATTTCATGAACCTCCCCACTAACAATTACTGTACTGACGTTGCTTCCAGAGGCAGTTTGAAACTCGATAGTGAGTGTTGACACCCGAGGACAGACGATTTTGGTGAGCTTGTGTGGCCAACCACTTCACGGCTGAGCCGCTGTTGCTCCTGGACATTTCCACTTCACAATAACAGCACGTTTGAGATTGCATGGCTGTGTGCTCGATTTTATACACCCGTCAGCAACGTGTGTGGCTGAAAAATAATCCACTAATTTGAGGGGGTGTCCACATACATTTGTATGTATAATGTACATATTTAAAATCACCCACAATACAAGTAGTATTCCGCAGTACTGTAAATTAGAGTAGACCATTTTCACATCTGGCAATACACTTACATTACCCCAACAAAATTACAGAAAATCTATATTTACCTAAAATCAGGGATTTCCTCGTTGTCTGATTCATTTTCAGTATCAGAGAGAGTCAACATGACACCCCGGAAAGTGGTCCTTCCCAACATGTTCAGTTCTTCATGAGATCTTTCCAAAAGAGCCACAGTAGAAAAAAATTATCCACACACACTGAGCAGTTCATGTTATAGACAGAGACATGCTACATGGCAGACCAATCAGAACTCAACTCTCGGCATGTCCAGCCCATAAATTATCTCAGCCAATCAGAGATAGCGGAAGGTTTCCTGTATTTTTTCATGGCTAAACTCGTAATTTAACAATTGTATTCGTATTTACAGATGGCATTTAACTTTGTTATTAAGGCACATGAAAGTTCATATGTTCGAGCATATGAACTTTCATGTCTTCTTTTTCGAAATGGGTTCTCTCTTTGTCCAAAGAAAACGCATTTCGATAAAGAAGATATTTAAAAACACTCCTGTGAAGTTGTGACCTGCGACATACGCCTTAGTTCTTGAAACGGATCACATATGACTGTAAATGTAATGGTAAAGCCTACAGAATATCCTGCAGACGTTTTTCTTAGCGAAATGTTCTCATGACAGTCAATCTTTTCAGATTGGGGAGAACTAATCTGCAGCCTCTGCCATGGTAAGACCTCGGTTTAGCGCATGGTCCTCTGCTGTCTACCTCTCTGACAGGACCCATACCCACCTCTCTGACAGGACCCATGCCCACCTCTCTGATGTCTACCTCTCTGACAGGACCCATGCCCACCTCTCTGACAGGACCCATGCCCACCTCTCTGACAGGACCCATGCCCACCTCTCTGCTGTCTACCTCTCTGACAGGACCCATACCCACCTCTCTGACAGAACCCATACCCACATCTCTGACAGGACCCATACCCACCTCTCTGACAGGACCCATGCCCACCTCTCTGACAGGACCCATACCCACCTCTCTGACAGGACCCATACCCACCTCTCTGACAGGACCCATACCCACCTCTCTGACAGGACCCATACCCACCTCTCTGACAGGACCCATACCCACCTCTCTGATGTCTACCTCTCTGACAGGACCCATACCCACCTCTCTGACAGGACCCATACCCACCTCTCTGACAGGACCCATGCCCACCTCTCTGACAGGACCCATACCTACCTCTCTGACAGGACCCATACCCACCTCTCTGACAGGACCCATACCCACCTCTCTGACAGGACCCATACCCACCTCTCTGACAGGACCCATACCCACCTCTCTGACAGGACCCATGCCCACCTCTCTGACAGGACCCATACCCACCTTTCTGACAGGACCCATACCCACCTCTCTGACAGGACCCATACCCACCTCTCTGACAGGACCCATACCCACATCTCTGATGTCTACCTCTCTGACAGGACCCATACCCACCTCTCTGACAGGACCCATACCCACCTCTCTGACAGGACCCATGCCCACCTCTCTGACAGGACCCATACCTACCTCTCTGACAGGACCCATACCCACCTCTCTGACAGGACCCATACCCACCTCTCTGACAGGACCCATACCCACCGCTCTGACAGGACCCATACCCACCTCTCTGACAGGACCCATACCCACCTCTCTGACAGGACCCATACCTACCTCTCTGACAGGACCCATACCCACCTCTCTGACAGGACCCATACCCACCTCTCTGACAGGACCCATACCTACCTCTCTGACAGGACCCATACCCACCTCTCTGACAGGACCCATGCCCACCTCTCTGACAGGACCCATACCCACCTCTCTGACAGGACCCATACCCACCTCTCTGACAGGACCCATACCTACCTCTCTGACAGGACCCATACCCACCTCTCTGACAGGACCCATACCTACCTCTCTGACAGGACCCATACCTACCTCTCTGACAGGACCCATACCCACCTCTCTGACAGGACCCATGCCCACCTCTCTGACAGGACCCATGCCCACCTCTCTGACAGGACCCATACCTACCTCTCTGACAGGACCCATACCCACCTCTCTGACAGGACCCATACCTACCTCTCTGACAGGACCCATACCCACCTCTCTGACAGGACCCATACCCACCTCTCTGACAGGACCCATACCCACCTCTCTGCTGTCTGCCTCCCTCTCTCTGATGTCTACCTCTCTGACAGGACCCATACCCACCTCTCTGACCGGCTCCTTGTCCAGGAGCTCTTGGGTCTCTTCCTCTCCCTCTTGCTGTCTCTCTTCCTCTCCCTCTTGCTGTCTCTCTGCTCCATGTCAAGTGTTCCCACACCCTATTTTATATGGTGATCTGTTGTGGTGAGCACTATGTGAAATCAATTAGCAATAATGAGGTGAAATCAATTACCAGTAATGAGTAGTCATTATGCGTGGTTATCATGTATCATACATGTCATTTACATGTTTATACTTTACAAACACATTTTGTTTCTGTAGTTCTCCAAATCCATATAGAGTAGAGCAACCAGTTTAACATCTATAGGTTAACCAAACGGTTAATTGGTTACCCATTGAGCTCAGTTGGATTTAGTGATGACAATATAAATGAAAAGTATTGTGAGCATTGCATTGTGAAAGGTATTTTGAGAGGAAACACCGATTCGATTCTGGTGAAAATGTGAATGTGTGATTGTTTTTTTGTACTTTAGTCAACTGAAAATGTGCTTAAAAGTTGTTTTTAGTTTTAAAAACTCAGCCTTTTTGATGATCTTGGTACTAAGAGTTGTGAAATGTGACCACATACTTGTGAAAATAGTACCAAAGAGACAACAGAAACCCTGTAACGTAGGCCTATACCATGCCAGTCACAACACCAGCGTTCTTCACAAGGTAACACCACATCTTTAGGGTCGGCAGACCTCAGTCGTTGGTAATGAATCCGATTGTTTTCTTCGTACACATTACAAACGCGCCCCGTTTCCCTCCAAAAGGACTCATAATAGTGTTTCTAATGTCATGTCTCATTGGAGCTGCGGTTCGTTTTCACACATTTTGGTTATGATACAAATGCTCTGCATTTCATTGCTTATCATTTACACAGTAGAAAAATGGTCTCGCCTTTGAATGTGAGGCGTGTCGCTCCGCTCGTGGTTCACATGTATCGCTGAGGGGGTGTCATCAGTGAAACATTCAACATATCCTTCCACAAGGACACAAAGGGCACCATATTCCCTGTGTGTCTCATAGATGATTGTCTCATAGATGATTGTCTCAGAGATGTGTCTCATAGATGATTGTCTCATAGATGATTGTCTCGTAGATGATTGTCTCATAGATGATTGTCTCGTAGATGATTGTCTCAGAGATGTGTCTCATAGATGATTGTCTCATAGATGATTGTCTCGTAGATGATTGTCTCGTAGATGTGTCTCATAGATGATTCTCTCATAGATGTGTCTCATAGATGATTCTCTCATAGATGATTGTCTCATAGATGATTGTCTCGTAGATGATTGTCTCGTAGATGATTGTCTCGTAGATGATTGTCTCGTAGATAATTGTCTCATAGATGATTGTCTCATAGATGTGTCTCATAGATGATTCTCTCATAGATGTGTCTCATAGATGATTCTCTCATAGATGATTGTCTCATAGATGATTGTCTCGTAGATGATTGTCTCGTAGATGATTGTCTCGTAGATGATTGTCTCGTAGATGATTGTCTCGTAGATAATTGTCTCATAGATGATTGTCTCGTAGATGTGTCTCATAGATGATTCTCTCATAGATGTGTCTCATAGATGATTCTCTCATAGATGATTGTCTCATAGATGATTGTCTCGTAGATGATTGTCTCGTAGATGATTGTCTCGTAGATGATTGTCTCGTAGATAATTGTCTCATAGATGATTGTCTCATAGATGTGTCTCATAGATGATTCTCTCATAGATGTGTCTCATAGATGATTCTCTCATAGATGATTGTCTCATAGATGATTGTCTCGTAGATGATTGTCTCGTAGATGATTGTCTCGTAGATGATTGTCTCGTAGATGATTGTCTCGTAGATGATTGTCTCGTAGATAATTGTCTCATAGATGATTGTCTCATAGATGTGTCTCATAGATGATTGTCTTATAGATGATTGTCTCGTAGATGATTGTCTCGTAGATGATTGTCTTATAGATGATTGTCTTGTAGATGATTGTCTCGTAGATGATTGTCTCGTAGATGATTGTCTTGTAGATGATTGTCTTGTAGATGATTGTCTCGTAGATGATTGTCTTGTAGATGATTGTCTCGTAGATGATTGTCTTGTAGATGATTGTCTTGTAGATGATTGTCTCGTAGATGATTGTCTCGTAGATGATTGTCTCGTAGATGATTGTGTCGTAGATGATTGTCTTGTAGATGATTGTCTTGTAGATGATTGTCTCGTAGATGATTGTCTTGTAGATGATTGTCTTGTAGATGATTGTCTCGTAGATGATTGTGTCGTTGATGATTGTCTCGTAGATGATTGTGTCGTTGATGATTGTCTCGTAGATGATTGTCTCGTAGATGATTGTCTTGTAGATGATTGTCTTATAGATGATTGTCTCGTAGATGATTGTCTCGTAGATGATTGTCTCGTAGATGATTGTCTCGTAGATGATTGTCTTGTAGATGATTGTCTTGTAGATGATTGTCTTGTAGATGATTGTCTTATAGATGATTGTCTTGTAGATGATTGTCTCGTAGATGATTGTCTTGTAGATGATTGTCTTGTAGATGATTGTCTCGTAGATGATTGTCTCGTAGATGATTGTCTTGTAGATGATTGTCTTATAGATGATTGTCTTGTAGATGATTGTCTTGTAGATGATTGTCTTGTAGATGATTGTCTTATAGATGATTGTCTTGTAGATGATTGTCTCGTAGATGATTGTCTCGTAGATGATTGTCTTGTAGATGATTGTCTTGTAGATGATTGTCTTGTAGATGATTGTCTTGTAGATGATTGTCTTGTAGATGATTGTCTCGTAGATGATTGTCTTGTAGATGATTGTCTCGTAGATGATTGTCTTGTAGATGATTGTCTCGTAGATGATTGTCTTGTAGATGATTGTCTCGTAGATGATTGTCTTATTCATGATTGTCTCGTAGATGATTGTCTCGTAGATGATTGTCTCGTAGATGATTGTCTTGTAGATGATTGTCTCGTAGATGATTGTCTTGTAGATGATTGTCTCGTAGATGATTGTCTTATTCATGATTGTCTCGTAGATGATTGTCTCGTAGATGATTGTCTCGTAGATGTCCTGTTTGATGTTGATGTGCTTCTGTTTTCTCCTCTTACTCCACCACCACAGCACACTATGCATGGCAATCACTGAAACAAGACCTGCGTCCCAAACAGCACCCTATTCCCTATGTAGTGCCCTCCTTTTGATCACATAGTGCACTACGTAGGGGAAAAGGGTGCCATTTGGGCCCTGGTCAAAGGATACGTTGGATGGTTTTCTGACAGCTGATTTATTGAGGAAAGTTACCAGCAATGACTGTGATTGTGTGGTGGTCTTTACTTAGCTGAATGCGCTAACTGTAAGTGGATGAGAGAGTCTGGTAAATGACAGACCATGTAAGCGTATGGAAAGGTCTGGAACATTGGATGGTTCCCCAAATGCTATTGGTTTAGTCCTGTTCTGTTCTACACCGAGGACCACATCGCTCCGTCATCCTCTGAGGGTTTCTTTGTGAAATTGATTTAAATTCTACACATTTTTTTACCTAAAAATCTGTCAAGCAAGCATCAATCCTAAAAGTAGTGCACTATATAGGGAATAGTGTGCCAGCCCTGGTCTAAAGTAGTGCACTATATAGAGGATAGGGTGCCTACGGGCCGTGGTGAAAGACTATGTTGTTGTGTTTTGTGTTTTGTAGGAGTCGGCGGGATCGTAAAGGGCGTAGCGACAGCGTCTCAGACTGTCAGAACTGGCAGGACCTGGACTCACAGAACACCGTTAATAAAATAGAAAACATCGAGACGTCAGTCGAAGTGGTGGACGGGAGGCAGAAGGTTGGTTCTCACTCCCTAAACAAAAGTTTACACCGTTTAACAATACTGCAAATGTTGTCTGAATGTTATCTGAATGTTACCTGAACGTTACCTGAACGTTACCTAAATGTTTAATCATGACAGCGTTAGTACATTATTCTATCATTCTGATCAAGTATCTCAGAGAAAGAGACAATGTTAGATCTCTGAGGACAAATGTTATCTGAATGTTATCTGAATGTTGAATCATAACCATGCTATTATATTATTGTTGCCTATAATTTTGATCAAGTTTCCAATTAGGATTTAGTAGGTAGTAGATTTATTAGGTTGCTTTCAGTTTTAAACTGAATCGTACACCAATTTACAATCATAGATTGATTATTTTATAAAGCTTTAGTATCTCATAGATAGAACAGGAAGATAGTCCCTTAAGCTAGTTGGCAGAACAACTCTTTATACAGTGGGGAGAACAAGTATTTGATAAACTGCCGATTTAGCAGGTTTTCCTACTTACAAAGCATGTAGAGGTCTGTAATTTTTATCATAGGTACACTTCAACTGTGAGAGACGGAATCTAAAACAAAAATCCAGGAAATCACATTGTATGATTTTTAAGTAATTAATTTGCATTTTATTGCATGACATAAGCATTTGATACATCAGAAAAGCAGAACTTAATATTTGGTACAGAAACCTTTGTTTGCAATTACAGAGATCATACGTTTCCTGTAGTTCTTGACCAGGTTTGCACACACTGCAGCAGGGATTTTGGCCCACTTCTCCATACAGACCTTCTCCAGATCCTTCATGTTTCGGGGCTGTCGCTGGGCACATAACCTCCCTCCAAAGACTTTCTATTGGGTTCAGGTCTGGAGACTGGCTAAGCCACTCCAGGACCTTGAGATGCTTTTTACGGAGCCACCCCTTAGTTGCCCTGGCTGTGCGTTTCGGGTCGTTGTCATGTTGGAAGACCCAGCCACGACCCATCTTCAATGCTCTTACTGAGGGAAGGAGGTTATTGGCCAAGATCTCACAATACATGGCCCAATCCATCCTCCTCTCAATACGGTGCAGTCGTCCTGTCCCCTTTACAGAAAAGCATCCCAAAAGAATGATGTTTCCACCTCCATGCTTCACGGTTGGGATGGTGTTCTTGGGGTTGTACTCATCCTTCTTCTTCCTCCAAACACGGCGAGTGGAGTTTAGACCAAAAAGCTCTATTTTTGTCTCATCAGACCACATGACCTTCTCCCATTCCTCCTCTGGATCTTCCAGATGGTCATTGGCAAACTTCAGACGGGCCTGGACATGCGCTGGCTTGAGCAGGGGGACCTTGCGTGCGCTGCAGGATTTTAATCCATGACGGCATAGTGTGTTACTAATGGTTTTCTTTGAGACTGTGGTCCCAGCTCTCTTCAGGTCATTGACCAGGTCCTGCCGTGTAATTCTGGGCTGATCCCTCACCTTCCTCATGATCATTGATGGCCCACGAGGTGAGATCTTGCATGGAGCCCCAGACCGAGGGTGATTGACCGTCATCTTGAACTTCTTCCATTTTCTAATAATTGCGCCAACAGTTGTTGCCTTCTCACCAAGCTGCTTGCCTATTGTCCTGTAGCCCATCCCAGCCTTGTGCAGGTCTACAATTTTATCCCTGATGTCCTTACACAGCTCTCTGATCTTGGCCATTGTGGAGAGGTTGGAGTCTGTTTGATTGAGTGTGTGGACAGGTGCAGTTAATACAGGTAATGAGTGGAGAACAGGAGGGCTTCTTAAAGAAAAACGAACAGGTCTATGAGAGCCAGATTTCTTACTGGTTGGTAGGTGATCAAATACTTATGTCATGCAATAAAATGCAAATTAATTACTTAAAAATCATACAATGATATTTTCTGGATTTTTGTTTTAGATTCCATCTCTCACAGTTGAAGTGTACCTATGATAAAAAATTACAGACCTCTACATGCTTTGTAAGTAGGAAAACCTGCAAAATTGGCAGTGTATCAAATACTTGTTTTTAGTGTCATGTGTGACAGTATTTCTACCTAAGTGTCCTGGGTGACAGTATTTCTACCTAAGTGTCCTGTGTGACAGTATTTCTACCTAAGTGTCCTGGGTGACAGTATTTCTACCTAAGTGTCCTGGGTGACAGTATTTCTACCTAAGTGTCCTGGGTGACAGTATTTCTACCTAAGTGTCCTGTGTGACAGTATTTCTTACTAAGTGTCCCGTGTGACAGTATTTCTATCTAAGTGTCCCAAACAGTGTCCTGTGTGACAGTATTTCTACCTAAGTGACCCAAACAGTGTCCTGTATGACAGAGAAGAGAGGGCAAGTGTTCCATTTCCACCTCAGAAATATTTTGAACCCTCTTCCTGAGCACACTTCCTGAGGGGAATGGGACTACACACACACACACACACACACACACACACACACACACACACACACACACGCAAATGCACACACAGCACACTTCCTGTTGTGAGTCACACCTGTGAGGTCAGTTCCTGTTGTGAGGGAGTGGCAGGCGTGGCAGCGGAAAGGTTTGAGTCACGTCAAGTTCTACAGAGACCGTGTTCTCATCAACCAGCACAACACAGCAACACCAGGACAACAAGAGACAGAGTAGCATGGAAACAACCAGGACAACCAGGACAACCAGAGTCAGAGTAGCATGGAAACAACCAGGACAACAAGAGACAGAGTAGCATGGAATCAACCAGGACAACCAGGACAACCAGAGCCAGAGTAGCATGGAATCAACCAGGACAACAAGAGCCAGAGTAGCATGGAATCAACCAGGACAACAAGAGCCAGAGTAGCATGGAATCAACCAGCACAACACAGCAACACCAGGACAACAAGAGACAGAGTAGCATGGAATCAACCAGGACAACAAGAGCCAGAGTAGCATTGAATCAACCAGGACAACCAGGACAACCAGGACAACCAGAGCCAGAGTAGCATGGAATCAACCAGGACAACCAGGACAACCAGAGCCAGAGTAGCATGGAATCAACCAGGACAACCAGGACAACCAGAGCCAGAGTAGCATGGAATCAACCAGGACAACAAGAGCCAGAGTAGCATGGAATCAACCAGGACAACAAGAGCCAGAGTAGCATGGAATCAACCAGCACAACACAGCAACACCAGGACAACAAGAGACAGAGTAGCATGGAATCAACCAGGACAACAAGAGCCAGAGTAGCATGGAATCAACCAGGACAACAAGAGCCAGAGTAGCATGGAATCAACCAGGACAACCAGGACAACAAGAGCCAGAATAGCATGGAATCAACCAGGACAACAAGAGCCAGAATAGCATGGAATCAACCAGGACAACAAGAGCCAGAATAGCATGGAATCAACCAGGACAACCAGGACAACAAGAGTCAGAATAGCATGGAATCAACCAGGACCACTAGGACAATAAGAGTCAGAGTAGCATGGAAACAACCAGGACAACCAGAGTCAGAGTAGCATGGAAACAACCAGGACAACAAGAGACAGAGTAGCATGGAATCAACCAGGACAACCAGGACAACAAGAGCCAGAATAGCATGGAATCAACCAGGACAACAAGAGCCAGAATAGCATGGAATCAACCAGGACAACAAGAGCCAGAATAGCATGGAATCAACCAGGACAACAAGAGCCAGAATAGCATGGAATCAACCAGGACAACAAGAGCCAGAATAGCATGGAATCAACCAGGACAACAAGAGCCAGAGTAGCATGGAATCAACCAGCACAACACAGCAACACCAGGACAACAAGAGACAGAGTAGCATGGAATCAACCAGGACAACAAGAGCCAGAATAGCATGGAATCAACCAGGACAACAAGAGCCAGAGTAGCATGGAATCAACCAGTACAACCAGGACAACAAGAGCCAGAATAGCATGGAATCAACCAGGACAACAAGAGCCAGAATAGCATGGAATCAACATGGACAACAAGAGCCAGAGTAGCATGGAATCAACCAGGACAACAAGAGCCAGAGTAGCATGGAAACAACCAGGACAGCCTGGACAACAAGAGCCAGAATAGCATGGAATCAACCAGGACAACAAGAGCCAGAGTAGCATGGAATCAACCAGGACAACCAGGACAACAAGAGCCAGAATAGCATGGAATCAACCAGGACAACAAGAGCCAGAGTAGCATGGAATCAACCAGGACAACCAGGACAACAAGAGCCAGAATAGCATGGAATCAACCAGGACAACAAGAGCCAGAATAGCATGGAATCAACATGGACAACAAGAGCCAGAATAGCATGGAATCAACCAGGACAACAAGAGCCAGAGTAGCATGGAAACAACCAGGACAGCCTGGACAACCAGAGTCAGAGTAGCATGGAAACAACCAGGACAACCAGAGTCAGAGTAGCATGGAAACAACCAGGACAACCAGAGTCAGAGTAGCATGGAAACAACCAGGACCACTAGGACAATAAGAGTCAGAGTAGCATGGAAACAACCAGGACAACCAGAGTCAGAGTAGCATGGAATCAACCAGGACCACTAGGACAATAAGAGTCAGAGTATCATGGAATCAACCAGGACAGCCAGGACAACCAAAGTCAGAGTAGCATGAAATCAACCAGAACAACCAGGACAACGAGTAGCATGGAAACAACCAGGACAGCCAGGACAACCAGGACAACCAGAACAACCAGGACAACCAGAGTCAGAGTAGCATGGAAACAACCAGGACAACCAGGACAACCAGAGTCAGAGTAGCATGGAAACAACCAGGACAACCAGGACAACCAGAGTCAGAGTAGCATGGAAACAACCAGGACAACCAGGACAGCCAGGACACCCAGGACAACCAGGACAACCAGAGTCAGAGTAGATACTAGTGGATTGAGTGTGGATTCCAGGCTAGGGGTCAAAGTCCCAGTCAGTTGTCTAGTAAAAAACACGTCAACACATGATAAAACATTAGAAGCTTCTTCCTTTCCTGTTCAGCACTTTCAATGTAATAGTACATTTATTTAGTATGAAAACCATGTTTGTATTGAAACCTGTCTTCCTCTAGATAGTCAGCAGGCTGGTGATGCAGAACACCTGTCTTTTTTAATGTTTATATTCTCCTCACCTCCCCTTCCCTCCCTCTCCTCTCCCTCCCCTCTCCATCTCCTCTCCTCTCCCCCTCCCTTCTCCTCTCCTCACCTCTCCTCCCCTCCCCTCCCCTTCCCTCCCTCTCCTCTCCATCTCCTCTCCATCTCCTCTCCTCTCCCCCTCCCTTCTCCTCTCCTCTCCTCACCTCTCCTCCCCTCCCCTCCCCTTCCCTCCCTCTCCTCTCCCTCTCCTCTCCATCTCCTCTCCTCTCCCCCTCCCTTCTCCACTCCTCTCCTCCCCTCCCCTTCCCTCTCTCTCCTCTCACCTCTCCTCCCCTCTCCTTCTTCCCTCCCTCTCCTCTCTCTCTCCTCTCCCTCCCTCTCCTCTCCTCTCTCCTCTCCCCCTCCCTCCCCTCTCCTCCCCCCCTCACTCCCTCCCCTCTCCTATCCTCCCTCCCTCCTCTCCTCCCACCCTCCCTCTCCTCCCTCCCCCCTCCCTCCCCTCTCTCCTCTCCTCCCTCCCGCTCCTCCCTCCCCTCTCCTCCCTCTCCTCTCCTCTCCTCTCTCCTCCCTCCCTCCTTCTTCTCTACTCTCCCTCCCCCCTCCTCTCCTCTCTAGATAGTCAGCAGACTGGTGATCCAGAACGCCAGTGTATCAGTCATGTATAAATGTACTGCTAACAACACAGTGGGTAAAGACCAGAAGCTGATATACTTCTATGTGACCAGTGAGTATTTCAACGTATTTCCTTCTCTTGGTTTAGCATACAAAGCACTGCACAGTAATATGCACTGTACTGTATGTACATGAATAAGTACTGTACAGTAATATGCACTATACTGTATATACATTAATAAGTCCTGTACAGTACTATGCACTATACCTTATATACATGAATAAGTACTGTACAGTACTATGCATTATACCGTATATACATTAATAAGTACTGTACAGTAATATGCATTATACCATATATACATGAATAAGTACTGTACAGTAATATGCACTATACTGTATATACATGAATAAGTACTGAACAGTAATATGCACTATACTGTAAATACATGAATAAGTACTGTACAGTAATATGCACTATACTGTATATACATTAATAAGTACTGTACAGTAATATGCACTATACTGTATATAAATTAATAAGAACTATACAGTAATATACATTATACTGTATATACATTAATAAGTCCTGTACAGTAATGTGCACTATACTGTATATACATTAATAAGTACTTTACAGTAATATGCACTATACTGTATATACATGAATAAGTACTGAACAGTAATATGCACTATACTGTATATACATGAATAAGTACTTTACAGTAATATGCACTATACTGTATATACATGAATAAGTACTGAACAGTAATATGCACTATACTGTATATACATGAATAAGTACTGTACAGTACTATCCATTAAACTGTATATACATGAATAAGTACTGTACAGTAATATGCATTATACTGTATATAGATTGAGAAGTACTGTACAGTAATATGCATTATACTGTATATAGATTAATAAGTACTGTACAGTACTATGCATTATACTGTATATAGATTAATAAGTACTGTACAGTAATATGCATTATACTCTATATACATTAATAAGTAGATCTGCCGTTTTGTAATAGTAGTACTAGTAGTTTGTGTAGTAGTTTAAAAACAACATTTTGAACCATTGAACCATAGAGCCCTCAAAATCATAGCAAAAAAATCTCTCTAACTTTCCTAATCCCCTCCCTCCCTCCTCCAGCTATCCCAGAAGGGTTCAGTGTAGAGCTGGGTCCGTCTGAGGAACCTCTGGAGCAGGAGGAGGTGTCGCTAAGCTGCATCGCTGACAACTACACCTACGAACAGCTCACCTGGTACAGACTGGACCCGCAGGTAACAGCTCACCTGGTACAGACTGAACCCGCAGGTAACAGCTCACATGGTACAGACTGGACCCACAGGTAACAGCTCACCTGGTACAGACTGGACCCGCAGGTAACAGCTCACCTGGTACAGACTGGACCAGCAGGTAACTGTTTAATTGGTCAAGACTGGACCCGCAGGTAACAGCTCACCTGGTACTGACTGGACCCGCAGGTAACAGCTCACCTGGTACAGACTGGACCCGCAGGTAACTGTTTAATTGGTCCAGACAGGACTCTCTGTCTCTGTCTCTGTCTCTGTCTCTCTCTCTCTGTCTGTCTCTCTCTCTCTCTCTCTCTCTCTCTCTCTCTCTCTCTCTCTCTCTCGCTCTCTCTCTCTCTCTCTCTCTCTCTCTCTCTCTCTCCCCCTCTCTCCCTCTCTCCCTCTCTCCCTCTCTCCCTCCCTCCCTCCCCAAGGGGCTTTATTGGCATGGGAAACATGTGTTAACATTGTTATACAAAAGTGAAATAAACAATACAAATTAACAGTAAACATTACACATACAGAAGTTTCAAAACAATAAAGACATTACAAATGTCATATTATATATATACAGTGTTTTAACAATGTACAAATGGTTATTTTGTGGGCAGTGAGCACATAGCCTGTCTTCTCTTGAGAGCCATGTCTGCCTACGGCGGCCTTTCTCAATAGCAAGGCTATGCTCACTGAGTCTGTACATAGTCAAAGCTTTCCTTAAGTTTGGGTCAGTCACAGTGGTCAGGTATTCTGCCACTGTGTACTCTCTGTTTAGCGCCAAATAGCCTTCTAGTTTGCTCTGTTTTTTTGTTAATTCTTTCCAATGTGTCAAGTAATTATCTTTTTGTTTTCTCATGATTTGGTTGGGTCTAATTGTGCTGCTGTCCTGGGGCTCTGTAGGGTGTGTTTGTGTTTGTGAACAGAGCCCCAGGACCAGCTTGCTTAGGGGACTCTTCTCCAGGTTCATCATCTCTCTGTAGGTGATGGCTTTGTTATGGAAGGTTTGGGAATCGCTTCCTTTTAGATGGTTGTAGAATTTAACGTCTCTTTTCTGGATTTTGATAATTAGTGGGTATCGGCCTAATTCTGCTCTGCATGCGTTATTTGGTGTTCTACGTTGTACACGGAGGATATTTTTGCAGAATTCTGCATGCAGAGTCTCAATTTGGTGTTTGTCCCATTTTGTGAAGTCTTGGTTGGTGAGCAGAACCCATAGCTCACAACCATGAAGGGCAATGGGTTCTATGATTGATTCAAGTATTTTTAGCCAAATCCTAATTGGTATGTTGAATTTTGGTCTTACTGAGATTTACTGTCAGGGCCCAGGTCTGTCAGAATCTGTGCAGAAGATCTAGTCGAAACTTTTGTCGGGTGCTGAGGTGGGCTATTCTGCTGGCTTTTCTGTGGGGGTGGTTATCTCTCTAGTGGGTTGTTCTCTGTCACACGCCATCCCCCTCACCCTCTCCTCCAGCAGTCTGATCCTCTCCTCTAGTGCTCTGTTCTTCTCCTGGTGCTGCTCTTTCTCCTGTTGTAGTTGTCTCACCACTGTCCAGAGTGCAGGTATGTCTCTCTCCACCTCCAACTCTCTGGGTCTGGTTGAGGGGGTGTTGTTGTGCTGGACTGTTGTCTGGGTCTGTGCTGACTGGAGTGTAATCACCTGCTGTTCCAGCTCCACCTGCCTTACCTCCCAGCTGGGTAAATACATCCTTCATTTCAATGAGGGAGTAGTAATCTGTGCTGGGAGGTTGACTGTCCGCTGGGGGTTGCTCGTCTGTGGGGTTACATAAAGAAGAGGTCTGGTCTGACCCGCTCGGGGTGGGGGTATCTTTATCAAGGGAGAGCTTCTCCTGCTGGGCTGATTCTTTAATTTGGTGAAAGTCCAGATGAAACTGTTTGGGGTTACCCTGTACCATTACTGTTCTGGACTTATAGATATTTATATTAGCTGACTCAGAGTCCTCGCTGTCAAGTATCATGAGTTTCCACCCCTCGTTAACACCCCCTCTCTTAACAAAGGGTTAGTGTGCTAATATAGCACCCTGCCATGCCAGAGGATGGTTTGTGTGGAAGATAAGGTTGCTGATGTTCCCATTTTTGTAATAGTCAGCAAAAAGTGTCTCTTGATTTTCCATAAGGAGCTTCTTCTTGTGGTCTTTTCTTGCCTTATCATTCTTTACATGCAAAGGGTACTGTATTTTAATTACCTCTGAACAGCGGGAGGGAGCTTCTAAGGCCTCTCCATTTGGTTGGGGTAGACTGTGTGACTCTCCTGCCATTGTTGGGCTAATGGGCTTTGACACCTCTCACTTGACACGTCAGTGCTAGTTGAAGCTGTATCAAGCTTGGCAGAATTATGTTAGCATTCAGTCCTTATAAAGTAATGTTGTGTATTTTTCTTCTTGGCTTTTGGAAATAGAATATAGTTTCAGACTAAACATTACTCACTCAGTTCCAGGTTGGATGGTGTTTTCAGGTTTCTGTTGTTTTCCAGAGAATTTGCTGTATAGAGTAATAAATCTTGGTAGTTGTGAGCCTTCCAGGTGATTCCGTAATTCCGTCCAAAATCAGGTTGTAGGTTTTAAGTTTTGATTTGAAGTGGGGGTTATGTTGTAGAGGGTAGCATCCTGTATGTGTTCTTGACAAAAAATCTAAGTTTATCTGACTCTAAATCTATCTTTTTTTAAAGAAAATGCTGAAAAATGCAGGAGCTCATCTGATCGTGACCTCTGCTCTGCTCTGCTCTGCTCTGCTCTCCCTCCCTCCCTCCCTCCCTCCCTCCCTCCCTCCCTCCCTCCAGGCGCTGCAGGATGAGCGTGGTAAACCCCTGGAGCTGGACTGTCGTAGTGTCCACCTGTACGCTGACCGCCTGGATGGACAACTGACCTACCAGGAGCAGTCTAACAGCTGGGTCCTGGAGATGACTATAGCTAGCATCACGCTACAGGATGAAGGGAACTATGTCTGTGAGGTTCAGAATAGGAGGAGCCGAGAGAAACACTGTCTACGCAAATACATATCGGTTCAAGGTGAGAGGGAGAGACACACACACACACGGAACCAAACAGTGTGTTTAAACCCTACACACACTAGTCCCTCAGAGGAAGGGTTTAAACACACTAGTCCCTCAGAGGAAGGGTTTAAACACACTAGTCCCTCAGAGGAAGGGTTTAAACACACTAGTCCCTCAGAGGAAGGGTTTAAGCACACACTAGTCCCTCAGAGGAAGGGTTTAAACACACTAGTCCCTCAGAGGAAGGGTTTAAACACACTAGTCCCTCAGAGGAAGGGTTTAAACACACACTAGTCCCTCAGAGGAAGGGTTTAAACACACTAGTCCCTCAGAGGATAGGCCCAGTCATTAACACACTAGTCCCTCGGAGGAGGGGGTTATAAACACACTAGTCCCTCAGAGGAAGGGTTTAAACACACACTAGTCCCTCAGAGGAAGGGTTTAAACACACACTAGTCCCTCAGAGGAAGGGTTTAAACACACTAGTCCCTCAGAGGAAGGGTTTAAACACACACTAGTCCCTCGGAGGAGGGGGTTATAAACACACTAGTCCCTCAGGGGAAGGTTTTAAACACACACTAGTCCCTCAGAGGAAGGGTTTAAACACACACTAGTCCCTCAGAGGAAGGGTTTAAACACACTAGTCCCTCAGAGGAAGGGTTTAAACACACACTAGTCCCTCAGAGGAAGGGTTTAAACACACACTAGTCCCTCAGAGGAGGGGGTTATAAACACACTAGTCCCTCAGGGGAAGGTTTTAAACACACACTAGTCCCTCAGAGGAAGGGTTTAAACACACACTAGTCCCTCAGAGGAAGGGTTTAAACACACTAGTCCCTCAGAGGAAGGGTTTAAACACACACTAGTCCCTCAGAGGAAGGGTTTAAACACACACTAGTCCCTCAGAGGAAGGGTTTAAACACACTAGTCCCTCAGAGGAAGGGTTTAAACACACACTAGTCCCTCAGGGGAAGGGTTTAAACACACACTAGTCCCTCAGAGGAAGGGTTTAAACACACACTAGTCCCTCAGGGGAAGGGTTTAAACACACTAGTCCCTCAGAGGAAGGGTTTAAACACACACTAGTCCCTCAGAGGAAGGGTTTAAACACACACTAGTCCCTCAGAGGAAGGGTTTAAACACACTAGTCCCTCAGAGGAAGGGTTTAAACACACACTAGTCCCTCAGAGGAAGGGTTTAAACACACACTAGTCCCTCAGAGGAAGAGTTTAAACACACACTAGTCCCTCAGAGGAAGGGTTTAAACACACACTAGTCCCTCAGAGGAAGAGTTTAAACACACACTAGTCCCTCGGAGGAAGGGTTTAAACACACTAGTCCCTCAGAGGAAGGGTTTAAACACACACTAGTCCCTCAGAGGAGGGGGTTATAAACACACTAGTCCCTCAGGGGAAGGTTTTAAACACACACTAGTCCCTCAGAGGAAGGGTTTAAACACACACTAGTCCCTCAGAGGAAGGGTTTAAACACACTAGTCCCTCAGAGGAAGGGTTTAAACACACACTAGTCCCTCAGAGGAAGGGTTTAAACACACACTAGTCCCTCAGAGGAAGGGTTTAAACACACTAGTCCCTCAGAGGAAGGGTTTAAACACACACTAGTCCCTCAGGGGAAGGGTTTAAACACACTAGTCCCTCAGAGGAAGGGTTTAAACACACACTAGTCCCTCAGAGGAAGGGTTTAAACACACACTAGTCCCTCAGAGGAAGGGTTTAAACACACTAGTCCCTCAGAGGAAGGGTTTAAACACACACTAGTCCCTCAGAGGAAGGGTTTAAACACACACTAGTCCCTCAGAGGAAGAGTTTAAACACACACTAGTCCCTCAGAGGAAGGGTTTAAACACACACTAGTCCCTCAGAGGAAGAGTTTAAACACACACTAGTCCCTCGGAGGAAGGGTTTAAACACACACTAGTCCCTCGGAGGAAGGGTTTAAACACACACTAGTCCCTCAGAGGAAGGGTTTAAACACACACTAGTCCCTCAGAGGAAGGGTTTAAACACACTAGTCCCTCAGAGGAAGGGTTTAAACACACTAGTCCCTCAGAGGAAGGGTTTAAACACACACTAGTCCCTCAGAGGAAGGGTTTAAACACACACTAGTCCCTCAGAGGAAGGGTTTAAACACACTAGTCCCTCAGAGGATAGGCCCAGTCATTAACACACTAGTCCTCAGAGGATAGGCCCAGTCATTAACACACTAGTCCTCAGAGGAAGGGTTTAAACACACTAGTCCCTCAGAGGAAGGGTTTAAACACACACTAGTCCCTCAGAGGAAGGGTTTAAACACACTAGTCCCTCAGAGGATAGGCCCAGTCATTAACACACTAGTCCCTCAGAGGATAGGCCCAGTCATTAACACACTAGTCCCTCAGAGGATAGGCCCAGTCATTAACACACTAGTCCCTCAGAGGATAGGCCCAGTCATTAACACACTAGTCCCTCAGAGGATAGGCCCAGTCATTAACACACTAGTCCCTCAGAGGATAGGCCCAGTCATTAACACACTAGTCCCTCAGAGGATAGGCCCAGTCATTAACACACTAGTCCCTCAGAGGATAGGCCCAGTCATTAACACACTAGTCCCTCAGAGGATAGGCCCAGTCATTAACACACTAGTCCCTCAGAGGATAGGCCCAGTCATTAACACACTAGTCCCTCAGAGGATAGGCCCAGTCATTAACACACTAGTCCCTCAGAGGATAGGCCCAGTCATTAACACACTAGTCCCTCAGAGGATAGGCCCAGTCATTAACACACTAATGCTTCATTCATGTCAAGTCCTGACCCTTTAACCTCAGTCACACGGAATTCTCCATTTCCTGCCCCAATTTCCTGTATTTCTTTCTCTAAGGGGCTTTATTGGCATGGGAAACATACATTAACATTGCCCAAGCAATTGAAGTAGATAATAAACAAAAGTGAAATAAACAATAAAAATGAACAGTAAACATTACACTCACAGAAGTTTCAAAAGAATAAAGACATTACAAATGTCATATTATGTCTATATAAAGTGTTGTAATGATGTACAAATGGTTAAAGTACAAAAGGGAAAATAAATAAACATTAATATGGGTTGTATTTACAATGGTGTTTGTTCTTCACTGGTTGCCCTTTTCTCGTGGCAACAGGTCACAAATCTTGCTGCTGTGACGGCACACTGTGGTATTTCACCCAGTAGATATGGGAGCTTATCAAAATTGGATTTGTTTTCAAATTCTTTGTGGATCTGTGTAATCTGAGGGAAATATGTGTCTCTAATATGGTCATACATTGGACAGGAGGTTAGGAAGTGCAGCTCAGTTTCCACCTCATTTTGTGGGCAGTGAGCACATAGCCTGTCTTCTCTTGAGAGCCATGTCTGCCTACGGCGGCCTTTCTCAATACCAAGGCTATGCTCACTGAGTCTGTACATAGTCAAAGCTTTCCTTAAGTTTGGGTCAGTCACAGTGGTCAGGTATTCTGCCACTGTGTACTCTCTGTTTAGCGCCAAATAGCCTTCTAGTTTGCTCTGTTTTTTTGTTAATTCTTTCCAATGTGTCAAGTAATTATCTTTTTGTTGTCTCATGATTTGGTTGGGTCTAATTGTGCTGCTGTCCTGGGGCTCTGTGGGGTGTGTTTGTGTTTGTGAACAGAGCCCCAGGACCAGCTTGCTTAGGGGACTCTTCTCCAGGTTCATCTCTCTGTAGGTGATGGCTTTGTAATGGAAGGTTTGGGAATCGCTTCCTTTTAGGTGGTTGTAGAATTTAACGTCTCTTTTCTGGATTTTGATAATTAGTTGGTATCCGGCCTAATTCTGCTCTGCATGCATTATTTGGTGTTTTAGAACATTTTTGTTGGATTCTGCATGCTGTCTCAATTTGGTGTTTGTCCCATTTTGTGAAGTCTTGGTTGGTGAGCGGACCCCAGACCTAACAACCATAAAGGGCAATGGGTTCTAGAACTAATTTACAGTGCCTTGCGAAAGTATTCGGCCCCCTTGAACTTTGCGACCTTTTGCCACATTTCAGGCTTCAAACATAAAGATACAAAACTGTATTTTTTTGTGAAGAATCAACAACAAGTGGGACACAATCATGAAGTGGAACGACATTTATTGGATATTTCAAACTTTTTTAACAAATCAAAAACTGAAAAATTGGGCGTGCAAAATTATTCAGCCCCTTTACTTTCAGTGCAGCAAACTCTCTCCAGAAGTTCAACAACAAAAGATAACTGAAAAGTGGTATGTGTATTCACCACCTCCACCTGTGTGTAATCTAAGTGTCACATGATCTCAGTATATTCACCTGTTCTGAAAGGCCCCAGAGTCTGCAACATCACTAAGCAAGGGGCACCACCAAGCAAGTGGCACCATGAAGTGCAAGGAGCTCTCCAAACAGGTCAGGGACAAAGTTGTGAAGAAGTTCAGGGTTGGGTTATGAAAAAAATATCAGAAACTTTGAACATCCCACGGAGCACCATTGAATACATTATTAAAAAATGGAAAGAATATGGCACCACAACAAACCTGCCAAGAGAGGGCCGCCCACCAAAACTCACAGACCAGGCAAGGAGGGAATTAGTCAAAGAGGCAACAAAGAGACCAAAGATAACCCTGAAGGAGCTGCAAAGCTCCACAGCGGAGATTGGAGTATCTGTCCATAGGACCACTTTAAGCCGTACACTCCACAGAGCTGGGTTTTATGGAAAAGTGGCTAAAAAAAGCTATTGCTTAAAGAAAAAAATCAGCAAACACGTTTGTTGTTCGCCAAAGGCATGTGGGAGACTCCCCAAACATATGGAAGAAGGTACTCTGGTCAGATGAGACTAAAATGTAGCTTTTTGACCATTAAGGAAAACGCTATGTCTGGTGCAAACCCAACACCTCTCATCACCCCGAGAACACTATCCCCACATTGAAGCATGGTGATGGTGGCATCATGCTGTGGGGATGTTTTTCTTCGGCAGGGACTGGGAAGCTGCTCTGAATTGAAGGAATGATGGATGGCGCTAAATACAGGGAAATTCTTGAGGGAAACCTGTTTCAGTCTTCCAGAGATTTGAGAGTGGAACGGAGGTTCACCTTCCAGCAGGACAATGACCCTGCGCATACTGCTAAAGCAACACATGAATGAAGAAACATTTAATTGTCTTGGAATAGCCTGGTCAAAGCCCAGACCTCAATCCATGTGGTATGACTTAAGCTCTCTGAACCACCCATCCCGAATTGTCATCAGCAATGCTAAATAGCATAGCGCCATAATATTACTAGAAAATATGGTGGTAGCAGGGTGGGAGTCTTATCGTGGTAGCAGGGTGGAGATAACCACTTGTAAGTTGGGGAAAGTCGAAGAAGCTTTTTCAATCACTCCCTTTAGTGCTGTGGCCACCCTTTCCTGCTGTGTTCTCAGGTCATTTGTGCCTGTGTGTATGATTATGTTGCTGGGTAGTTGGTCCTCAGACAGAGGGTCTAGGGCGCACTGGGTGTTTGTACACCAGAGTTTAGACATACTGTGCTTGGGGAAAAGTTGATTTACTTGTATATATTTCTCATTTGAGTCCATAAAGAGCACAATCTCTCTCTCTCTCTTTACCTCCCCCCCCCCCCCCCCCCCCCCAGCTCTAGAAGCCCCCTGGTACAGACACAACCCGGCCAATCAAACATTGAACATCAGTGAGTCTCTCCTGATGGAGTGTGATGTAATGGGAACTCCTTCACCACACCTCTCCTGGTTCAAAGACAACCAGCCCCTGCACCAAATGTCAGGTAGGTACACACACACACACACAAAGGGATGCACACAAAGGCACACAGACACATGCAGACATGCACACACACACACACACACACACACACACCATATATGCCGTGCCATCTCCCACAGGATAAGCTAACATCAGCTGGTATACACACACACCTGTTGCTGAAGACATGAGTCATCAGCTTCCACAGTGTGTCTCTGAGGTATTAGAGGTCAAGAGGGGGTTGGATTGAGTGACAGTTTGGCAGGACTACAGACAGCTGGGACTTATCACTTTGGAGACATTAAATACATGACATGTGGAGAGAATGAGAGATGGATTGATTGAGAGGTAGATGAAAGAGAGGGAGGGAGGGGAGGGGAGGGGAGGGGAGGGAAGGGAGGGAGGGAGGGAGGAGGGGAGGGGAGGGGAGGGGAGGGAGGGAGGGAGGGGAGGGGAGGGGAGGGAGGGAGGGAGGGAGGGAGGGAGGGAGGGAGGGAGGGAGGGAGGGAGGGAGGGAGGGAGGGAGGGAGGGAGGGAGGGAGGGAGGGAGGGAGGGAGGGAGGAGGGGAGGGGAGGGGAGGGAGTGGAGGGAGGGAGGGAGGGAGGGAGGGAGGGAGGGAGGGAGGGAGGGAGGGAGGGAGGGAGGGAGGGAGGGAGGGAGATTGGCGGGGCTGGGCTGACAGGAGGATCAATCTGAGTAGCTGTCAGGTTAGCAGACAAGCAAGGCTTGTTGGGTGGGTGCGTGTGTGTGTGTGTGTGTGTGTATGTGTGTATGTGTGTGTGTGTGTGTGTGCGTGTGTGTGTGTGTGTGTGTGTGCGTGTGTGTTTTACCAGAGTGGTGTGTGAGCGCAAGCGCATGCCTATGTGTGTGTTTGTGTCAGTGATTGACAGCTCTGTGTGTGTGTGTGTGTGTGTGTGTGTGTGTGTGTGTGTGTGTGTGTGTGTGTAGGACTGCAGCTACAGGACGCCAACAGGACTTTGAGTATCCAGCGTGTCAGAGAAGAGGACGCCGGTCTCTACACCTGCACCGCCTGTAATCAGAGGGGCTGCGCAGACTCCTCCGCTGCCGTCACAGTGCTGGGTGAGACAGGAACACACACACACACAGACACACACACACACACACACACACACACAGCCTTCAGACACACACACACACACACAGCCTTCAGACACACACACACACACACACACACCTGTGTCCACACCTTCATCTGTCTCCAACAATAGCTTCCTTCTATTTTCCTCTCTTCTCTTCTTCTCTGCTTCCTTCTGCTTCCTTCTATTTTCCTCTCTTCTCTTCTTCTCTGATTCCTTCTGCTTCCTTCTATTTTCCTCTCTTCTCTTCTTCTCTGCTTCCTTCTGCTTCCTTCTATTTTCCACTCTTCTCTTCTTCTCTGCTTCCTTCTGCTTCCTTCTGTTTGTCTGTACAGCACTTTGTGACATCGGCTGATTTAAAAAGGGCTTCATAAATACATTTGATTGATTGATTGAAATCAAAAAATCTTTAAGAAAAGTTTATTGGTCGCATACACTGTTTAGCAGATGTTGTAGCGGGTCCAGCGAAATGCTTCATGAAATTGAAAAGACATAATAATAATACATGCAGTAATACATGATTCAGGTTATTGTTCAATGGGCTAGCTGGTGATTCATGATTCAGGTTATTGTTCAATGGGCTAGCTGGTGATTCATGATTCAGGTTATTGTTTAATGGGCTAGCTGGTGATTCATGATTCAGGTTATTGTTCAATGGGCTAGCTGGTGATTCATGATTCAGGTTATTGTTCAATGGGCTAGCTGGTGATTCATGATTCAGGTTATTGTTCAATGGGCTAGCTGGTGATTCATGATTCAGGTTATTGTTCAATGGGCTAGCTGGTGATTCATGATTCAGGTTATTGTTCAATGGGCTAGCTGGTGATTCATGATTCAGGTTATTGTTCAATGGGCTAGCTGGTGATTCATGATTCAGGTTATTGTTCAATGGGCTAGCTGGTGATTCATGATTCAGGTTATTGTTCAATGGGCTAGCTGGTGATTCATGATTCAGGTTATTGTTCAATGGGCTAGCTGGTGATTAATGATTCAGTTTATTGTTCAATGGGCTAGCTGGTGATTCATGATTCAGGTTATTGTTGGTTATTGTAGCTGGTGATTCATGATTCAGGTTATTGTTCAATGGGCTAGCTGGTGATTCATGATTCAGGTTATTGTTCAATGGGCTAGCTGGTGATTCATGATTCAGGTTATTGTTCAATGGGCTAGCTGGTGATTCATGATTCAGGTTATTGTTCAATGGGCTAGCTGGTGATTCATGATTCAGGTTATTGTTCAATGGGCTAGCTGGTGATTAATGATTCAGTTTATTGTTCAATGGGCTAGCTGGTGATTCATGATTCAGGTTATTGTTGGTTATTGTAGCTGGTGATTCATGATTCAGGTTATTGTTCAATGGGCTAGCTGGTGATTCATGATTCAGGTTATTGTTCAATGGGCTAGCTGGTGATTCATGATTCAGGTTATTGTTCAATGGGCTAGCTGGTGATTCATGATTCAGGTTATTGTTCAATGGGATAGCTGGTGATTCATGATTCAGGTTATTGTTTAATGGGCTAGCTGGTGATTCATGATTCAGGTTATTGTTCAATGGGCTAGCTGGTGATTCATGATTCAGGTTATTGTTCAATGGGCTAGCTGGTGATTCATGATTCAGGTTATTGTTCAATGGGCTAGCTGGTGATTAATGATTCAGTTTATTGTTCAATGGGCTAGCTGGTGATTCATGATTCAGGTTATTGTTGGTTATTGTAGCTGGTGATTCATGATTCAGGTTATTGTTCAATGGGCTAGCTGGTGATTCATGATTCAGGTTATTGTTCAATGGGCTAGCTGGTGATTCATGATTCAGGTTATTGTTCAATGGGCTAGCTGGTGATTCATGATTCAGGTTATTGTTGGTTATTGTAGCTGGTGATTAATGATTCAGGTTATTGTTGGTTATTGTAGCTGGTGATTAATGATTCAGGTTATTGTTGGTTATTGTAGCTGGTGATTAATGATTCAGGTTATTGTTGGTTATTGTAGCTGGTGATTCATGATTCAGGTTATTGTTGGTTATTGTAGCTGGTGATTAATGATTCAGGTTATTGTTGGTTATTGTAGCTGGTGATTCATGATTCAGGTTATTGTTGGTTATTGTAGCTGGTGATTAATGATTCAGGTTATTGTTGGTTATTGTAGCTGGTGATTAATTATTCAGGTTATTGTTGGTTATTGTAGCTGGTGATTAATGATTCAGGTTATTGTTGGTTATTGTAGCTGGTGATTAATGATTCAGGTTATTGTTGGTTATTGTAGCTGGTGATTCATGATTCAGGTTATTGTTGGTTATTGTAGCTGGTGATTCATGATTCAGGTTATTGTTGGTTATTGTAGCTGGTGATTGTTGTAGCTGGTGATTAATGATTCAGGTTATTGTTGGTTATTGTAGCTGGTGATTGTTGTAGCTGGTGATTCATGATTCAGGTTATTGTTGGTTATTGTAGCTGGTGATTGTTGTAGCTGGTGATTCATGATTCAGGTTATTGTTGGTTATTGTAGCTGGTGATTCATGATTCAGGTAATTGTTGGTTATTGTAGCTGGTGATTGTTGTAGCTGGTGATTAATGATTCAGGTTATTGTTGGTTATTGTAGCTGGTGATTCATGATTCAGGTTATTGTTGGTTATTGTAGCTGGTGATTAATGATTCAGGTTATTGTTGGTTATTGTAGCTGGTGATTAATGATTCAGGTTATTGTTGGTTATTGTAGCTGGTGATTGTTGTAGCTGGTGATTCATGATTCAGGTTATTGTTGGTTATTGTAGCTGGTGATTAATGATTCAGGTTATTGTTGGTTATTGTAGCTGGTGATTAATGATTCAGGTTATTGTTGGTTATTGTAGCTGGTGATTCATGATTCAGGTTATTGTTGGTTATTGTAGCTGGTGATTAATGATTCAGGTTATTGTTGGTTATTGTAGCTGGTGATTCATGATTCAGGTTATTGTTGGTTATTGTAGCTGGTGATTAATGATTCAGGTTATTGTTGGTTATTGTAGCTGGTGATTCATGATTCAGGTTATTGTTGGTTATTGTAGCTGGTGATTAATGATTCAGGTTATTGTTGGTTATTGTAGCTGGTGATTAATGATTCAGGTTATTGTTGGTTATTGTAGCTGGTGATTCATGATTCAGGTTATTGTTGGTTATTGTAGCTGGTGATTAATGATTCAGGTTATTGTTGGTTATTGTAGCTGGTGATTCATGATTCAGGTTATTGTTGGTTATTGTAGCTGGTGATTCATGATTGAATAACTAAAGTGATATTTAACTGGTTGCGGGTGTCTGTATCTTTAAACCCCATTACTGACTGATAGTGGGATCATAGCCTCTGGGAACTTCTGGGAATCTCCACGTTTAGGTCAGGATTCAATCCGTAGGACTCTGTCGTCAACCTTTTAAATGCAATGCTTCCACATTTATGTTTGCGGAGATGGTTTTCAAACCAAATCAACATGTATCGGTCAGATTCACGTGTTTAACAGATGTTTTTCCAGTTGTAGCGAAACGCTTGTAAAGGTAAATGCTAGAAATGTCCTTTAAATGTCACATTAACACAGTTTGGGAATCGAGGCTTCAGCAGACTTTCTGTTTTGATATTGTTGTTATTATTCTGCATTTAGCAGACAGTCTGTTGTTGTTTATCCCAGTTTCCAGTGACAGGGCTGATGTTGTTGTTGTTTATCCCAGTTTCCAGTGACAGGGCTGATGTTGTTGTTGTTTATCCCAGTTTCCAGTGACAGGGCTGATGTTGTTGTTGCTTATCCCAGGTTCCAGTGACAGGGCTAATGTTGTTGTTGTTTTCCCCTCTATTTTCCAGTGACAGGGCTAGTGTTGTTGTTGTTGTTTTCCCCTCTATTTTCCAGTGACAGGGCTAGTGTTGTTGTTGTTGTTGTTGTTTATCTCACCAGGTTCCAGTGACAGGGCTGATGTTGTTGTTGTTGTTGTTGTTGTTTATCCCATGTTCCAGTGACAGGGCTAATGTTGTGGTTGTTTATCTCACCAGGCTCCAGTGACAGGGCTAATGTTGTTTATCCCAGGTTCCAGTGACGGGGCTAATGTTGTTGTTGTTTATCCCAGGTTCCAGTGACAGGGCTAATGTTGTTGTTGTTTATCCCAGGCTCCAGTGACAGGGCTAATGTTGTTGTTGTTTATCCCATGTTCTAGTGACAGGGCTAATGTTGTTGTTGTTTATCTCAGGTTCCAGTGACAGGGCTAATGTTGTTGTTTATCCCAGGTTCCAGTGACAGGGCTAATGTTGTTGTTGTTTATCCCATCTTCCAGTGACAGGGCTAATGTTGTTGTTGTTTATCCCATCTTCCAGTGACAGGGCTAATGTTGTTGTTGTTTATCCCATTTTCTAGTGACAAGGCTAATGTTGTTGTTGTTTATCCCATCTTCCAGTGACAGGGCTAATGTTGTCGTTGTTTATCCCATGTTCTAGTGACAGGGCTAATGTTGTTGTTGTTTATCTCACCAGGTTCCAGTGACAGGGCTGATGTTGTTGTTGTTTATCTCACCAGGTTCTAGTGACAGGGCTGATGTTGTTGTTGTTTATCTCACCAGGCTCCAGTAACAGGGCTAATGTTGTTGTTGCTTATCTCACCAGGCTCCAGTGACAGAGCTAATGTTGTTGTTGTTTATCTCACCAGGTTCTAGTGACAGGGCTAATGTTGTTGTTGTTTAACTCACCAGGTTTTAGTGACAGGGCTAATGTTGTTGTTGTTTATCTCACCAGGTTCTAGTGACAGGGCTAATGTTGTCGTTGTTTATCCCATGTTCCAGTGACAGGGCTGATGTTGTTGTTGTTTATCTCACCAGGTTCTAGTGACAGGGCTGATGTTGTTGTTGTTTATCTCACCAGGCTCCAGTAACAGGGCTAATGTTGTTGTTGCTTATCTCACCAGGCTCCAGTGACAGAGCTAATGTTGCTGTTGTTTATCTCACCAGGTTCTAGTGACAGGGCTAATGTTGTTGTTGTTTAACTCACCAGGTTTTAGTGACAGGGCTAATGTTGTTGTTGTTTATCTCACCAGGTTCTAGTGACAGGCTAATGTTGTTGTTGTTTATCTCACCAGGTTCTAGTGACAGGGCTAATGTTGTTGTTGTTTATCTCACCAGGTTCTAGTGACAGGGCTAACTTGGAGATCATGATTCTGATCGGGACGGGTGTCATTGCTGTGTTCTTCTGGGCTCTACTCATTCTCATCTTCTGCAACGTCAAACGGGTCAGAACACACACACACTGCCCCGTGAACTCCCTATGCTTGTCTCTCTGTTCTAAGACATAATGTATCTCTTCCAATCAGAATGGCTGTGACACGGTGAACTCTGACCTCACCTCTCTACCATCTCCCTCAGCTCTTTAGACACATGGGGAATGGAGTCAAGGTTCAAATACCGCAAGTCTCTAAATGAAACATCAAAGTCAGCGTGTCTAGGCGTTAACAGATACCTGTGCTTTGATGTCAGAGATACAGAAACACAGGGTTGCACCAACTGTTTCCAGAGTCTTTCTCCCAAGAGTAAATCAACCTTGCTAAAGCTATATTGACTCATTATGGATTTGTACATGTTATTTCTAGTCTGCTTTCCTCTCTCCTAGCTAACTCTCCTAGCTAACTGGGTCGTTGCTGAGCAACTGTTCATATCTGATATTGTTTATTGGCCCAAATATCAATGTCCATGTTTCACTGAGCCTTTCTCACTCTCTGTCTCTCTCTATCTCTCACTCTCTGCCTCTCACTCTCTGCCTCTCACTCTCTGCCTCTCACTCTCTGCCTCTCACTCCAGGTGAACCCAGCAGATATAAAGACAGGCTATCTGTCCATCATAATGGACCCAGGGGAGGTTCCTCTGGGTGAGCAGTTTGAATACCTCCCCTACGACTCCTCCCAGTGGGAGATATCTATGGACAAACTACAACTAGGTAAGGGAGGGAGGGAGGGAGGGAGGGAGGGAGGGAGGGAGGGAGGGAGGGCAAGCGGGAGGGAGAACGGAGGAGGGAGGGTAGCGGGAGGGAGAACGGAGGAGGGAGGGAGGGCTAGCGGGAGGAAGAACGGAGGAGGGAGGGAGGGCTAGCGGGAGGAAGAACGGAGGAGGGAGGGCTAGTGGGAAGGAGAACGGAGGAGGGAGGGAGGGTTAGCGGGAGAGAGAACAGAGGAGGGATGGAGGGAGGGCTAGCGGGAGGGAGAACGGAGGAAGGATGGAGGGAGGGAGGGAGGGAGGGAGGGAGGGAGGGAGGGAGGGAGGGAGGGAGGGAGGGAGGGAGGGAGGGAGGGAGGGAGGGAGGGAGAACGGAGGAAGGATGGAGGGTAGCGGGAGGGAGAACGGAGGAGGGATGGAGGGAGGGAGGGAGAACAGAGGAAGGATGGAGTGTAGCGGGAGGGAGAACGGAGGAAGGATGGAGGGAGGGAGAACGGAGGAAGGATGGAGGGTAGCGGGAGGGAGAACGGAGGAAGGATGGAGGGATGGAGAACGGAGGAAGGATGGAGGGAGGGAGAAGGGAGAACGGAGGAAGGATGGATGGAGGGAGAACGGAGGAAGGATGGAGGGAGGGAGAACGGAGGAAGGATGGAGGGAGGGAGGGAGGGCTAGCGGGAGGGAGAACGGAGGAAGGAGGGAGGGAGGGATAGAGGGAGGGAGGGATATTTGAGGGGTAGAGAGAGGGAGGGAGGGAGGGAGGGAGGGAGGGAGGGAGGGAGGGAGGGAGGGAGCATATGGACGAGTGAAAGAATAAACAAACTGAAGAATGAATGGATGAAGGAATGAGTCGGCAAAAATAATCAACCAAACTAATGAACATCACATTCTGGTTTCCTCTGTTCCTGTTGAATGGGACCCCAGACTGCTACTGATGATGATGACACACACACAGTCTGGAGGGGTAGCGTCTGGTCCCGTCCAGACTGATGGATGATAACGCTGTTGTTTGTCCCTGTGGTCATTGGAATTACAATCCTATTACATTCTAACTTTTTAATGTATACATTTACATTTTCCTCATTAAATAGGCAGATGTTGCTGTCCGGAGGGACTTTAGGATTAGTGGTAGCTATATCACACCGTCTTCACAATTACAATCTCTCTCTCTCTCTGTCTTTCTTTTTCTCTCTCTCTCTCTGTCTTTCTTTTTCTCTCTCTCTCTCTCTCTCTCTCTCTCTCTCTCTCTCTGTCTTTCTTTTTCTCTCTCTCTCTCTCTGTCTTTCTTTTTTTCTGTCTGTCTGTCTGTCTGTCTGTCTGTCTGTCTGTCTGTCTGTCTGTCTGTCTGTCTGTCTGTCTTTTTCTCTCCCTTTTTCTCTTTCTCTCTCTCAGGGAAGGTGTTGGGTCATGGAGCATTTGGGAAGGTCATTGAGGCTTCCATCTTTGGCATCAGCCAGAACAACAGCCTGGACACTGTGGCGGTGAAGATGCTGAAAGGTGTGTGTGTCCCTCTGTGTGTGTGTGTGTGTGTGTGTGTGTGTGTGCGTGTGTGTGTGTGTCCTGACCTCGTCTCTCCCTGTCTTCTGTTCCAGAGGGAGCGTGTGCCAGTGACCACAAGGCTCTGATGTCAGAGCTGAAGATCCTGATCCACATTGGGAACCATCTTAACGTGGTCAACCTCCTGGGGGCATGCACCAAACCCAGCGCCCCCCTCATGGTGGTGGTGGAGTACTGCAAGTATGGGAACCTGTCCAACTACCTGAGAGCCAAGAGAGAGTTCTTCCTACCTTACAGGGTAAGAGCTAACCTCTAACCCCTAACCCCTAACCTGTCCAACTACCTGAGAGCCAAGAGAGAGTTCTTCCTACCTTACAGGGTAAGAGCTAACCTCTAACCCTTAACCCCTAACCTGTCCAACTACCTGAGAGCCAAGAGAGAGTTCTTCCTACCTTACAGGGTAAGACCTAACCCTAACCCCTAATCTCTAACCCCTAACCTCTAACCCCTAACCTGTCCAACTACCCGAGAGCCAAGAGAGAGTTATTCCTACCTTACAGGGTAAGACCTAACCCTAACCCCTAACCTGTCTAACTACCTGAGACCCAAGAGAGAGTTCTTCCTACCTTACAGGGTAAGACCTAACCCTACCCCCTAACCTGTCCAACTACCTGAGAGCCAAGAGAGTTATTCCTACCTTCAAATCAAATGTATTTATATAGCCCTTCGTACATCAGCTGATATCTCAATGTGCTGTACAGAAACTCAGCCTAAAACTCCAAACAGCAAGCAATGCAGGTGTAGAAGCACGGTGGCTAGGAAAAACTCCCTAGAAAGGCCAAAACCTAGGAAGAAACCTAGAGAGGAACCAGGCTATGAGGAGTGGCCAGTCCTCTTCTGGCTGTGCCGGGTGGAGATTATAACAGAACATGGCCAAGATGTTCAAATGTTCATAAATGACCAGCATGGTCAAATAATAATAATCACAGTAGTTCTCGAGGGTGCAGCAAGTCAGCACATCAGGAGTAAATGCTGAACAGTTGAAACTGGAGTAGCAGCACGGCCAGGTGGACTGGGGACAGCAAGGAGTCATCATGTCAGGTAGTCCTGAGCCACGGTCCTAGGGCTCAGGTCCTCCGAGAGAGAGAAAGAAAGAGAGAAAGAGAGAATTATCGAGAGCATACTTAAATTCACACAGCACACCGGATAAAACAGGAGTACTCCAGATATAACAAACTGACCCTAGCCCCCCGACACAAACTACTGCAGCATAAATACTGGAGGCTGAGACCGGAGGGGTCAGGAGACACTATGGCCCCATCCGATGATACCCCCGTACAGGGCCAAACAGGAAGGATATAACCCCACCCACTTTGCCAAAGCACAGCCCCCACAACACTAGAGGGTTATCTTCAACCACCAACTGACCATCCTGAGACAAGGCCGAGTATAGCCCACAAAGATGGGGGGGGGGGGGGGGGGGGGGGGGACCCAGACAGGAAGATCACATCAGTGACTCAACCCACTCAAGTGAAGCACCCCTCCTAGGGACGGCTTGAAGAGCACCAGTAAGCCAGTGACTCAGCCCCTGTAATTGGGCTAGAGGCAGAGAATCCCAGTGGAAAGAGGGGAACCGGCCAGGCAGAGACAGCAAGGGTGGTTCGTTGCTCCAGAGCCTTTCCGTTCACCTTCCCACTCCTGAGCCAGACTACACTCAATCATATGACCCACTGAAGAGATGAGTCTTCAGTAAAGACTTAAAGGTTGAGACCGAATCTGCGTCTCTCAAGCCCATGTAATGCTTTGTAGGTTAGCAGTAAAACCTTGAAATCAGCCCTTGCTTTGACAGGAAGCCAGTGTAGGGAGGCTAGCACTGGAGTAATATGATCAAATGTTTTGGTTCTAGTCAGGATTCTAGCAGCCATATTTAGCACTAACTGAAGTTTATTTAGTGCTTTATCCGGGTAGCTGGAAAGTAGAGCATTGCAGTAGTCTAACCTAGAAGTAACAAAAGCATGGATGAATTTTTCTGCATCATTTTTGTACAGAAAGTTACCAATTAATGCAATGTTACGTAGATGGTTAAAAGCTGTCCTTGAAACATTCTTGATATGTTCGTCAAAAGAGAGATCAGGGTCCAGAGTAACGCCGAGGTCCTTCACAGTTTTATTTGAGACGACTGTACAACCATTAAGATTAATTGTCAGATTCAACAGGAGGTCTCTTTGTTTCTTGGGACCTAGAACAAGCATCTCTGTTTTGTCTAAGTTTTGTCTAAGAGTTTAAAAGTAGAAAGTTTGCAGCCATCCACTCCCTTATGTCTGAAACACAGACTTCTAGCGAGGGCAATTTTGGGGCTTCGCCATGTTTCATTGAAATGTACAGCTGTGTGTCATCCACATAGCAGTGAAAGTTAATGTTATGTTTTCGAATTACATCCCCAAGAGGTAAAATATATAGTGAAAACAATAGTGGTCCTAAAACGTAACCTTGAGGAACACCGACATTTACAGTTGATTTGTCAGAGGACAAACCATTCACAGAGACAAACTGATATCTTTCCGACAGATAAGATCTAAACCAGGCCAGAACTTGTCCGTGTAGACCAATTTGGGTTTCCAATCTCTCCAAAAGAATGTGGTGAGCAATGGTATCAAAAGCAGCACTAAGGTGCAAAGCCTCGGTCGGATGCAATTAAAAGGTAATTTACCACCTTCACAAGTGCAGTCTCAGTGCTATGATGGGGTCTAAAACCAGACTGAAGCATTTTGTATACATCAGGAAGGCAGTGAGTTGCAACAGCCTTTTCTAACATTTTTGAGAGGAATGGAAGATTCGATATAGGCCGATAGTTTTTTATATTTTCTGGGTCAAGGTTTGGCTTTTTCAAGAGAGGCTTTATTACTGCCACTTTTAGTGAGTTTGGTACACATCCGGTGGATAGAGAGCCGTTTATTATGTTCAACATAGGAGGGCCAAGCACAGGAAGCAGCTCTTTCAGTAGGTTAGTTGGAATAGGGTCCAGTATGCAGCTTGAAGGTTTAGAGGCCATGATTATTTTCATCATTGTATCAAGAGATATAGTACTAAAACACTTGAGTGTCTCTCTTGATCCTAGGTCCTAGCAGTGTTGTGCAGACTCAGGACAACTGAGCTTTGAAGGCATATGCAGAATTAATGAGGAGTCCATAATTTGCTTTCTAATAATCATGATCTTTTCCTCAAAGAAGTTCATTAATTTATTACTGCTGAAGTGAAAGCCATCCTCACTTGGGGAATGCTGCTTTTTAGTTAGCTTTGCGACAGTATCAAAAAGAAGCTTACTTTACAGGGTAAGACCTAACCCTAACCTCTAATCTCTAACCCCTTAACCCTAACCTCTAATCTCTAACCCCTTAACCCTAACCAGCAGCATACCACCGCTGCTGGCTTGCTTCTGAAGCTAAGCAGGGTTGGTCCTGGTCAGTTCCTGGATGGGAGACCAGATGCTGCTGGAAGTGGTGTTGGAGAGCCAGTAGGAGGCACTCTTTCCTCTGGTCTAAAAAATATCCCAATTCCCCAGAGCAGTGATTGGGGACACTGCCCTGTGTAGGGTGCCGTCTTTCGGATGGTACGTTAAACGGGTGTCCTGACTCTCTGAGGTCATCAAAGAGCCCATGGCACTTATCGTAAGAGTAGGGGTGTTAACCCCGGTGTCCTGGCTAAATTCCCAATCTGGCACTCAAACCATCATGGTCACCTAATAATCCCCAGTTTACAATTGGCTCATTAATCCCCCTCCTCTTCCCTGTAACTATTCCCCAGGTCGTTGCTGCAAATGAGAATGTGTTCTCAGTCAATTTACCTGGTAAAATAACGGATAAATAAAGATTATCTCTAACTCTTATCCTCTCCAACTACCTGAGAGCCAAGAGAGAGTTCTTCCTACCTTACAGGGTAAACCCTAACCTGTCCAACTACCTGAGAGCCAAGAGAGTTCTTCCTACTTTACAGGGTAATCCCTAACTCTAATCTCTAACCCCTAACCTGTCCAACTACCTGAGAGCCAAGAGAGAGTTCATCCTACCTAGTTAGTTGCTGACTCATGGAGTGTAATCTACTGACACTATGGATTTCTTGTTATTTGTGCCCTTGTTGGGTATCAGGCCTTGAATACATGATTGACATAACATAACTGTTTTATCAGGGTGACACTAGGAGACAATTACATACAACATTTACACATGGTTGGGTTGAATTGAGAAAACAATGTGAGAGGTGAATGGAATGTGATGCTGAGTGTTTACTATGGCAGGGTTTGTGAACAGTCGGTTGTGGCTCAAAGGCTCTCTTCCTTTGACACTTCCTGTGACACTTCCTGTGACACAATGGCTGTTGAAATATACTAAGTCCAGGATTCAGGCTCTCTTCACAGGCTCTCTTCCTGTGACACTTCCTGTGACACAATGGCTGTTGAAATATACCAAGTCCAGGATTCAGGCTCTCTTCACAGGCTCTCTTCCTGTCACACAATGGCTGTTGAAATATACCAAGTCCAGGATTCAGGCTCTCTTCACAGGCTCTCTTCCTGTGACACAATGGCTGTTGAAATATACCAAGTCCAGGATTCAGGCTCTCTTCACAGGCTCTCTTCCTGTGACACTTCCTGTGAGTGTTGAAATATACCAAGTCCAGGATTCCATCCAATAGCACTTTGCATGGTTTAAAGGCAATGTCCCACGTTCACTGAGATCACATTCGTGGTGAACGCTGCATGTGTCCACTCGATCGGAAATGACCTTTAAATGGCACAAAGTTTAATGATGAACTCCCTCCTGGTCAATGTGTAGATGGTAACCTACATGACGTACCTGTGTGTTCCTCAGGACCGCTCCCCTAAGACTCAGAGCCAGGTGAGACGCATGATAGAGGCGGGACAAGTGGAGCCGAGAGCCCGCCTCCCACCTTCCCCGTCCTCCTCCTCTATTGGCAGCCTCCAGAGTCAGTCACCCAGCAAGTCCAATCAGAAGAGCCACTCTCCTGCTGTGGAGAAACGTGAGTAGTGTGAATAGTTGTATTGGCCGAATCCTAACTTCAGACTGACATAAATAATGTCTTCATGTCAATGGGATTTGGTGCTGAAAGTTCAGTCTTGAACTTTTGACTGAAGAGCTCCATCTGAGCCTCAAGAATATAGAACTAAGACAAGTTATACCTGAGTTAAATCCCCTCTCTCTCTCTCTCTCTCTCTCTCTCTCTCTCTCTCTCCCTCCCTCCACCTTACCCCCCCCCCCCTCCCTCCACCTTCCCTCCCTCCCTCCCTCACTCCCTCCCTCCCTCCAGTGGAAGACCTATGGAAGACTCCTCTCACTATAGAAGATCTGATTTGCTATAGTTTCCAGGTGGCCAGGGGAATGGAGTTCCTGGCCTCACGAAAGGTATTTCCCCAGCATCCACACACCCATCGACCCAAGACTTCTCCTTAAAAACCCATCGCCCTAGAAGATTTCTTCTTTAAAACTAGAAACCACACAGAGATTATAGAGAACAAGCTGTGTAATATATGGTGCATACTGTAACGGGCCAGTTTCCCAGAACCACATGAACCACACATGGTGTGGTATAAGGCTCTGGACTAAAGTAGTGCACTACACCATATTGATCTCCCTAGAAACCACAGAGATTCTAGAGACCAGTCTGACGGGCGTGGGAGGAGGGAGGATGGGGAGGAGGAGGGAGGAGGAGGGAGGAAGAGGAGGAGGAGGGAGGAGGTGTAATGCTATAATAACACATTCTGGGCTTGTTTCTCAGACACAGATTAAGCCTAAAAACATGTTGAGGAGAGATACTGAAACTTTTTCTTTTTAATAAGGACTGTAGGTAATACCAAGTCTACTGCTGTCTCTCACTAAGGACTGTAGGTAATACCCAGTCTACTGCTCTCTCTCACTAAGGACTGTAGGTAATACCCAGTCTACTGCTGTCTCTCACTAAGGACTGTAGGTAATATCCAGTCTACTGCTCTCTCTCACTAAGGACTGTAGGTAATACCCAGTCTACTGCTGTCTCTCACTAAGGACTGTAGGTAATACCAAGTCTACTGCTGTCTCTCACTAAGGACTGTAGGTAATACCCAGTCTACTGCTCTCTCTCACTAAGGACTGTAGGTAATACCCAGTCTACTGCTCTCTCTCACTAAGGACTGTAGGTAATATCCAGTCTACTGCTGTCTCTCACTAAGGACTGTAGGTAATACCCAGTCTACTGCTGTCTCTCACTAAGGACTGTATGTAATACCCAGTCTACTGCTCTCTCTCACTAAGGACTGTAGGTAATACCCAGTCTACTGCTCTCTCTCACTAAGGACTGTAGGTAATACCCAGTCTACTGCTGTCTCTCACTAAGGACTGTAGGTAATACCCAGTCTACTGCTGTCTCTCACTAAGGACTGTAGGTAATACCCAGTCTACTGCTGTCTGTCACTAAGGACTGTAGGTAATACCCAGTCTACTGCTCTCTCTCACTACCCATTTTGTTCTTGGTAAAAGCTGGGAGATATGGGGCGGTACCTTGGTAAAAGCTGGGAGATATGGGGCGGTACCTTGGTAAAAGCTGGGAGGTATGGGGCGGTACCTTGGTAAAAGCTGGGAGGTATGGGGCGGTACCTTGGTAAAAGCTGGGAGATATGGGGCGGTACCTTGGTAAAAGCTGGGAGATATGGGGCGGTACCTTGGTAAAAGCTGGGAGATATGGGGCGGTACCTTGGTAAAAGCTGGGAGGTATGGGGCGGTACCTTGGTAAAAGCTAGGAGGTATGGGGCGGTACTTTGGTAAAAACTGGGAGGTATGGGGCGGTACCTTGGTAAAAGCTGGGAGGTATGGGGCGGTACCTTGGTAAAAGCTGGGAGATATGGGGCGGTACCTTGGTAAAAGCTGGGAGGTATGGGGCGGTACCTTGGTAAAAGCTGGGAGGTATGGGGCGGTACCTTGGTAAAAGCTGGGAGGTATGGGGCGGTACCTTGGTAAAAGCTGGGAGATATGGGGCGGTACCTTGGTAAAAGCTGGGAGATATGGGGCGGTACCTTGGTAAAAGCTGGGAGGTATGGGGCGGTACCTTGGTAAAAGCTGGGAGGTATGGGGCGGTACCTTGGTAAAAGCTGGGAGATATGGGGCGGTACCTTGGTAAAAGCTGGGAGATATGGGGCGGTACCTTGGTAAAAGCTGGGAGGTATGGGGCGGTACCTTGGTAAAAGCTGGGAGATATGGGGTGGTACCTTGGTAAAAGCTGGGAGGTATGGGGCGGTACCTTGGTAAAAGCTGGGAGATATGGGGTGGTACCTTGGTAAAAGCTGGGAGATATGGGGAGGTACCTTGGTAAAAACTGGGAGGTATGGGGCGGTACCTTGGTAAAAGCTGGGAGATATGGGGCGGTACCTTGGTAAAAGCTGGGAGGTATGGGGCGGTACCTTGGTAAAAGCTGGGAGGTATGGGGCGGTACCTTGGTAAAAGCTGGGAGATATGGGGCGGTACCTTGGTAAAAGCTGGGAGGTATGGGGCGGTACCTTGGTAAAAGCTGGGAGATATGGGGTGGTACCTTGGTAAAAGCTGGGAGGTATGGGGCGGTACCTTGGTAAAAGCTGGGAGATATGGGGTGGTACCTTGGTAAAAGCTGGGAGATATGGGGCGGTACCTTGGTAAAAACTGGGAGGTATGGGGCGGTACCTTGGTAAAAGCTGGGAGATATGGGGCGGTACCTTGGTAAAAGCTGGGAGGTATGGGGCGGTACCTTGGTAAAAGCTGGGCGATATGGGGCGGTACCTTGGTAAAAGCTGGGAGGTATGGGGCGGTACCTTGGTAAAAGCTAGGAGGTATGGGGCGGTACCTTGGTAAAAGCTGGGAGGTATGGGGTGGTACCTTGGTAAAAGCTGGGCGATATGGGGCGGTACCTTGGTAAAAGCTGGGAGGTATGGGGCGGTACCTTGGTAAAAGCTGGGAGGTATGGGGCGGTACCTTGGTAAAAGCTGGGAGGTATGGGGCGGTACCTTGGTAAAAGCTGGGAGGTATGGGGCGGTACCTTGGTAAAAGCTGGGAGGTATGGGGCGGTACCTTGGTAAAAGCTGGGAGATATGGGGCGGTACCTTGGTAAAAGCTGGGAGGTATGGGGAGGTACCTTGGTAAAAACTGGGAGGTATGGGGCGGTACCTTGGTAAAAGCTGGGAGATATGGGGCGGTACCTTGGTAAAAGCTGGGAGGTATGGGGTGGTACCTTGGTAAAAGCTGGGAGATATGGGGCGGTACCTTGGTAAAAGCTGGGAGGTATGGGGCGGTACCTTGGTAAAAGCTGGGAGATATGGGGCGGTACCTTGGTAAAAGCTGGGAGGTATGGGGTGGTACCTTGGTAAAAGCTGGGAGATATGGGGCGGTACCTTGGTAAAAGCTGGGAGGTATGGGGTGGTACCTTGGTAAAAGCTGGGCGATATGGGGCGGTACCTTGGTAAAAGCTGGGAGGTATGGGGCGGTACCTTGGTAAAAGCAGGGAGGTATGGGGTGGTACCTTGGTAAAAGCTGGGAGGTATGGGGCGGTACCTTGGTAAAAGCTGGGAGGTATGGGGCGGTACCTTGGTAAAAGCTGGGAGATATGGGGCGGTACCTTGGTAAAAGCTGGGAGGTATGGGGTGGTACCTTGGTAAAAGCTGGGAGATATGGGGCGGTACCTTGGTAAAAGCTGGGAGGTATGGGGCGGTACCTTGGTAAAAGCTGGGAGATATGGGGCGGTACCTTGGTAAAAGCTGGGAGGTATGGGGTGGTACCTTGGTAAAAGCTGGGAGGTATGGGGTGGTACCTTGGTAAAAGCTGGGAGGTATGGGGCGGTACCTTGGTAAAAGCTGGGAGATATGGGGCGGAACCTTGGTAAAAGCTGGGAGGTATGGGGCGGTACCTTGGTAAAAGCTGGGAGATATGGGGTGGTACCTTGGTAAAAGCTGGGAGGTATGGGGCGGTACCTTGGTAAAAGCTGGGAGATATGGGGTGGTACCTTGGTAAAAGCTGGGAGATATGGGGTGGTACCTTGGTAAAAACTGGGAGGTATGGGGCGGTACCTCGGTAAAAGCTGGGAGATATGGGGCGGTACCTTGGTAAAAGCTGGGAGGTATGGGGTGGTACCTTGGTAAAAGCTGGGCGATATGGGGCGGTACCTTGGTAAAAGCTGGGAGGTATGGGGCGGTACCTTGGTAAAAGCTAGGAGGTATGGGGCGGTACCTTGGTAAAAGCTGGGAGGTATGGGGCGGTACCTTGGTAAAAGCAGGGAGGTATGGGGTGGTACCTTGGTAAAAGCTGGGAGGTATGGGGCGGTACCTTGGTAAAAGCTGGGAGGTATGGGGCGGTAACTTGGTAAAAGCTGGGAGGTATGGGGCGGTACCTTGGTAAAAGCTGGGAGGTATGGGGCGGTACCTTGGTAAAAGCTGGGAGGTATGGGGCGGTACCTTGGTAAAAGCTTGGAGATATGGGGTGGTACCTTGGTAAAAGCTAGGAGATATGGGGCGGTACCTTGGTAAAAGCTGGGAGGTATGGGGCGGTACCTTGGTAAAAGCTGGGAGATATGGGGCGGTACCTTGGTAAAAGCTAGGAGGTATGGGGCGGTACCTTGGTAAAAGCTGGGAGGTATGGGGCGGTACCTTGGTAAAAGCTGGGAGATATGGGGCGGTACCTTGGTAAAAGCTAGGAGGTATGGGGCGGTACCTTGGTAAAAGCTGGGAGATATGGGGCGGTACCTTGGTAAAAGCTGGGAGGTATGGGGTGGTACCTTGGTAAAAACTGGGAGGTATGGGGCGGTACCTTGGTAAAAGCTGGGAGGTATGGGGCGGTACCTTGGTAAAAGCTGGGAGATATGGGGTGGTACCTTGGTAAAAGCTGGGAGGTATGGGGTGGTACCTTGATAAAAGCTGGGAGATATGGGGTGGTACCTTGGTAAAAGCTGGGAGGTATGGGGCGGTACCTTGGTAAAAGCTGGGAGATATGGGGCGGTACCTTGGTAAAAGCTGGGAGATATGGGGCGGTACCTTGGTAAAAGCTGGGAGGTATGGGGCGGTACCTTGGTAAAAGCTGGGAGGTATGGGGCGGTACCTTGGTAAAAGCTGGGAGGTATGGGGCGGTACCTTGGTAAAAGCTGGGAGATATGGGGCGGTACCTTGGTAAAAGCTGGGAGATATGGGGCGGTACCTTGGTAAAAGCTGGGAGGTATGGGGCGGTACCTTGGTAAAAGCTGGGAGGTATGGGGCGGTACCTTGGTAAAAGCTGGGAGATATGGGGCGGTACCTTGGTAAAAGCTGGGAGATATGGGGCGGTACCTTGGTAAAAGCTGGGAGGTATGGGGCGGTACCTTGGTAAAAGCTGGGAGATATGGGGTGGTACCTTGGTAAAAGCTGGGAGGTATGGGGCGGTACCTTGGTAAAAGCTGGGAGATATGGGGTGGTACCTTGGTAAAAGCTGGGAGATATGGGGAGGTACCTTGGTAAAAACTGGGAGGTATGGGGCGGTACCTTGGTAAAAGCTGGGAGATATGGGGCGGTACCTTGGTAAAAGCTGGGAGGTATGGGGCGGTACCTTGGTAAAAGCTGGGAGGTATGGGGCGGTACCTTGGTAAAAGCTGGGAGATATGGGGCGGTACCTTGGTAAAAGCTGGGAGGTATGGGGCGGTACCTTGGTAAAAGCTGGGAGATATGGGGTGGTACCTTGGTAAAAGCTGGGAGGTATGGGGCGGTACCTTGGTAAAAGCTGGGAGATATGGGGTGGTACCTTGGTAAAAGCTGGGAGATATGGGGCGGTACCTTGGTAAAAACTGGGAGGTATGGGGCGGTACCTTGGTAAAAGCTGGGAGATATGGGGCGGTACCTTGGTAAAAGCTGGGAGGTATGGGGTGGTACCTTGGTAAAAGCTGGGCGATATGGGGCGGTACCTTGGTAAAAGCTGGGAGGTATGGGGCGGTACCTTGGTAAAAGCTAGGAGGTATGGGGCGGTACCTTGGTAAAAGCTGGGCGATATGGGGCGGTACCTTGGTAAAAGCTGGGAGGTATGGGGCGGTACCTTGGTAAAAGCTGGGAGGTATGGGGCGGTACCTTGGTAAAAGCTGGGAGGTATGGGGCGGTACCTTGGTAAAAGCTGGGAGGTATGGGGCGGTACCTTGGTAAAAGCTGGGAGGTATGGGGCGGTACCTTGGTAAAAGCTGGGAGATATGGGGCGGTACCTTGGTAAAAGCTGGGAGGTATGGGGAGGTACCTTGGTAAAAACTGGGAGGTATGGGGCGGTACCTTGGTAAAAGCTGGGAGATATGGGGCGGTACCTTGGTAAAAGCTGGGAGGTATGGGGTGGTACCTTGGTAAAAGCTGGGAGATATGGGGCGGTACCTTGGTAAAAGCTGGGAGGTATGGGGCGGTACCTTGGTAAAAGCTGGGAGATATGGGGCGGTACCTTGGTAAAAGCTGGGAGGTATGGGGTGGTACCTTGGTAAAAGCTGGGAGGTATGGGGTGGTACCTTGGTAAAAGCTGGGAGGTATGGGGCGGTACCTTGGTAAAAGCTGGGAGATATGGGGCGGAACCTTGGTAAAAGCTGGGAGGTATGGGGCGGTACCTTGGTAAAAGCTGGGAGATATGGGGTGGTACCTTGGTAAAAGCTGGGAGGTATGGGGCGGTACCTTGGTAAAAGCTGGGAGATATGGGGTGGTACCTTGGTAAAAGCTGGGAGATATGGGGTGGTACCTTGGTAAAAACTGGGAGGTATGGGGCGGTACCTTGGTAAAAGCTGGGAGATATGGGGCGGTACCTTGGTAAAAGCTGGGAGGTATGGGGTGGTACCTTGGTAAAAGCTGGGCGATATGGGGCGGTACCTTGGTAAAAGCTGGGAGGTATGGGGCGGTACCTTGGTAAAAGCAGGGAGGTATGGGGTGGTACCTTGGTAAAAGCTGGGAGGTATGGGGCGGTACCTTGGTAAAAGCTGGGAGGTATGGGGCGGTACCTTGGTAAAAGCTGGGAGATATGGGGCGGTACCTTGGTAAAAGCTGGGAGGTATGGGGTGGTACCTTGGTAAAAGCTGGGAGATATGGGGCGGTACCTTGGTAAAAGCTGGGAGGTATGGGGCGGTACCTTGGTAAAAGCTGGGAGATATGGGGCGGTACCTTGGTAAAAGCTGGGAGGTATGGGGTGGTACCTTGGTAAAAGCTGGGAGATATGGGGCGGTACCTTGGTAAAAACTGGGAGGTATGGGGCGGTACCTTGGTAAAAGCTGGGAGATATGGGGCGGTACCTTGGTAAAAGCTGGGAGGTATGGGGTGGTACCTTGGTAAAAGCTGGGCGATATGGGGCGGTACCTTGGTAAAAGCTGGGAGGTATGGGGCGGTACCTTGGTAAAAGCTAGGAGGTATGGGGCGGTACCTTGGTAAAAGCTGGGCGATATGGGGCGGTACCTTGGTAAAAGCTGGGAGGTATGGGGCGGTACCTTGGTAAAAGCTGGGAGGTATGGGGCGGTACCTTGGTAAAAGCTGGGAGGTATGGGGCGGTACCTTGGTAAAAGCTGGGAGGTATGGGGCGGTACCTTGGTAAAAGCTGGGAGGTATGGGGCGGTACCTTGGTAAAAGCTGGGAGATATGGGGCGGTACCTTGGTAAAAGCTGGGAGGTATGGGGAGGTACCTTGGTAAAAACTGGGAGGTATGGGGCGGTACCTTGGTAAAAGCTGGGAGATATGGGGCGGTACCTTGGTAAAAGCTGGGAGGTATGGGGTGGTACCTTGGTAAAAGCTGGGAGATATGGGGCGGTACCTTGGTAAAAGCTGGGAGGTATGGGGCGGTACCTTGGTAAAAGCTGGGAGATATGGGGCGGTACCTTGGTAAAAGCTGGGAGGTATGGGGTGGTACCTTGGTAAAAGCTGGGAGGTATGGGGTGGTACCTTGGTAAAAGCTGGGAGGTATGGGGCGGTACCTTGGTAAAAGCTGGGAGATATGGGGCGGAACCTTGGTAAAAGCTGGGAGGTATGGGGCGGTACCTTGGTAAAAGCTGGGAGATATGGGGTGGTACCTTGGTAAAAGCTGGGAGGTATGGGGCGGTACCTTGGTAAAAGCTGGGAGATATGGGGTGGTACCTTGGTAAAAGCTGGGAGATATGGGGTGGTACCTTGGTAAAAACTGGGAGGTATGGGGCGGTACCTTGGTAAAAGCTGGGAGATATGGGGCGGTACCTTGGTAAAAGCTGGGAGGTATGGGGTGGTACCTTGGTAAAAGCTGGGCGATATGGGGCGGTACCTTGGTAAAAGCTGGGAGGTATGGGGCGGTACCTTGGTAAAAGCAGGGAGGTATGGGGTGGTACCTTGGTAAAAGCTGGGAGGTATGGGGCGGTACCTTGGTAAAAGCTGGGAGGTATGGGGCGGTACCTTGGTAAAAGCTGGGAGATATGGGGCGGTACCTTGGTAAAAGCTGGGAGGTATGGGGTGGTACCTTGGTAAAAGCTGGGAGATATGGGGCGGTACCTTGGTAAAAGCTGGGAGGTATGGGGCGGTACCTTGGTAAAAGCTGGGAGATATGGGGCGGTACCTTGGTAAAAGCTGGGAGGTATGGGGTGGTACCTTGGTAAAAGCTGGGAGGTATGGGGTGGTACCTTGGTAAAAGCTGGGAGATATGGGGTGGTACCTTGGTAAAAGCTGGGAGGTATGGGGCGGTACCTTGGTAAAAGCTGGGAGATATGGGGTGGTACCTTGGTAAAAGCTGGGAGATATGGGGTGGTACCTTGGTAAAAACTGGGAGGTATGGGGCGGTACCTTGGTAAAAGCTGGGAGATATGGGGCGGTACCTTGGTAAAAGCTGGGAGGTATGGGGTGGTACCTTGGTAAAAGCTGGGCGGTATGGGGCGGTACCTTGGTAAAAGCTGGGAGGTATGGGGCGGTACCTTGGTAAAAGCTAGGAGGTATGGGGCGGTACCTTGGTAAAAGCTGGGAGATATGGGGCGGTACCTTGGTAAAAGCTGGGAGGTATGGGGCGGTACCTTGGTAAAAGCTGGGAGATATGGGGCGGTACCTTGGTAAAAGCTGGGAGATATGGGGTGGTACCTTGGTAAAAGCTGGGAGGTATGGGGTGGTTCCTTGGTAAAAGCTGGGAGATATGGGGTGGTACCTTGGTAAAAGCTGGGAGGTATGGGGCGGTACCTTGGTAAAAGCTGGGAGATATGGGGTGGTACCTTGGTAAAAGCTAGGAGATATGGGGCGGTACCTTGGTAAAAGCTGGGAGGTATGGGGCGGTACCTTGGTAAAAGCTGGGAGATATGGGGCGGTACCTTGGTAAAAGCTGGGAGGTATGGGGTGGTACCTTGGTAAAAGCTGGGAGGTATGGGGCGGTACCTTGGTAAAAGCTGGGAGGTATGGGGCGGTACCTTGGTAAAAGCTGGGAGGTATGGGGTGGTACCTTGGTAAAAGCTGGGAGGTATGGGGCGGTACCTTGGTAAAAGCTGGGAGGTATGGGGCGGTACCTTGGTAAAAGCTGGGAGGTATGGGGCGGTACCTTGGTAAAAGCTGGGAGATATGGGGTGGTACCTTGGTAAAAGCTGGGAGATATGGGGTGGTACCTTGGTAAAAGCTGGGAGATATGGGGTGGTACCTTGGTAAAAGCTGGGAGATATGGGGTGGTACCTTGGTAAAAGCTGGGAGGTATGGGGTGGTACCTTGGTAAAAGCTGGGAGGTATGGGGCGGTACCTTGGTAAAAGCTGGGAGGTATGGGGCGGTACCTTGGTAAAAGCTGGGAGGTATGGGGCGGTACCTTGGTAAAAGCTGGGAGGTATGGGGCGGTACCTTGGTAAAAGCTGGGAGATATGGGGTGGTACCTTGGTAAAAGCTGGGAGATATGGGGTGGTACCTTGGTAAAAGCTGGGAGATATGGGGTGGTACCTTGGTAAAAGCTGGGAGATATGGGGCGGTACCTTGGTAAAAGCTGGGAGGTATGGGGTGGTACCTTGGTAAAAGCTGGGAGGTATGGGGCGGTACCTTGGTAAAAGCTGGGAGGTATGGGGCGGTACCTTGGTAAAAGCTGGGAGGTATGGGGCGGTACCTTGGTAAAAGCTGGGAGATATGGGGTGGTACCTTGGTAAAAGCTGGGAGGTATGGGGCGGTACCTTGGTAAAAGCTGGGAGATATGGGGTGGTACCTTGGTAAAAGCTGGGAGGTATGGGGCGGTACCTTGGTAAAAGCTGGGAGATATGGGGTGGTACCTTGGTAAAAGCTGGGAGATATGGGGTGGTACCTTGGTAAAAGCTGGGAGGTATGGGGCGGTACCTTGGTAAAACCTGGGAGATATGGGGCGGTACCTTGGTAAAAGCTGGGAGGTATGGGGCGGTACCTTGGTAAAAGCTGGGAGATATGGGGTGGTACCTTGGTAAAAGCTGGGAGGTATGGGGCGGTACCTTGGTAAAAGCTGGGAGATATGGGGCGGTACCTTGGTAAAAGCTGGGAGGTATGGGGCGGTACCTTGGTAAAAGCTGGGAGATATGGGGCGGTACCTTGGTAAAAGCTGGGAGATATGGGGTGGTACCTTGGTAAAAGCTGGGAGATATGGGGTGGTACCTTGGTAAAAACTGGGAGATATGGGGTGGTACCTTGGTAAAAGCTGGGAGATATGGAGTGGTACCTTGGTAAAAGCTGGGAGATATGGGGTGGTACCTTGGTAAAAGCTGGGAGGTATGGGGCGGTACCTTGGTAAAAGCTGGGAGATATGGGGTGGTACCTTGGTAAAAGCTGGGAGGTATGTGGTGGTACCTTGGTAAAAGCTGGGAGATATGGGGTGGTACCTTGGTAAAAGCTGGGAGGTATGGGGTGGTACCTTGGTAAAAGCTGGGAGGTATGGGGCGGTAACTTGGTAAAAGCTGGGAGATATGGGGTGGTACCTTGGTAAAAGCTGGGAGGTATGGGGTGGTACCTTGGTAAAAGCTGGGAGATATGGGGTGGTACCTTGGTAAAAGCTGGGAGGTATGGGGCGGTACCTTGGTAAAAGCTGGGAGGTATGGGGCGGTACCTTGGTAAAAGCTGGGAGATATGGGGTGGTACCTTGGTAAAAGCTGGGAGATATGGGGTGGTACCTTGGTAAAAACTGGGAGATATGGGGTGGTACCTTGGTAAAAGCTGGGAGATATGGAGTGGTACCTTGGTAAAAGCTGGGAGATATGGGGTGGTACCTTGGTAAAAGCTGGGAGGTATGGGGCGGTACCTTGGTAAAAGCTGGGAGATATGGGGTGGTACCTTGGTAAAAGCTGGGAGGTATGTGGTGGTACCTTGGTAAAAGCTGGGAGATATGGGGTGGTACCTTGGTAAAAGCTGGGAGGTATGGGGTGGTACCTTGGTAAAAGCTGGGAGGTATGGGGCGGTAACTTGGTAAAAGCTGGGAGATATGGGGTGGTACCTTGGTAAAAGCTGGGAGGTATGGGGTGGTACCTTGGTAAAAGCTGGGAGATATGGGGTGGTACCTTGGTAAAAGCTGGGAGGTATGGGGCGGTACCTTGGTAAAAGCTGGGAGGTATGGGGCGGTACCTTGGTAAAAGCTGGGAGATATGGGGTGGTACCTTGGTAAAAGCTGGGAGGTATGGGGTGGTACCTTGGTAAAAGCTGGGAGGTATGGGGCGGTACCTTGGTAAAAGCTGGGAGATATGGGGCGGAACCTTGGTAAAAGCTGGGAGGTATGGGGCGGTACCTTGGTAAAAGCTGGGAGATATGGGGTGGTACCTTGGTAAAAGCTGGGAGGTATGGGGCGGTACCTTGGTAAAAGCTGGGAGATATGGGGTGGTACCTTGGTAAAAGCTGGGAGATATGGGGTGGTACCTTGGTAAAAACTGGGAGGTATGGGGCGGTACCTTGGTAAAAGCTGGGAGATATGGGGCGGTACCTTGGTAAAAGCTGGGAGGTATGGGGTGGTACCTTGGTAAAAGCTGGGCGATATGGGGCGGTACCTTGGTAAAAGCTGGGAGGTATGGGGCGGTACCTTGGTAAAAGCAGGGAGGTATGGGGTGGTACCTTGGTAAAAGCTGGGAGGTATGGGGCGGTACCTTGGTAAAAGCTGGGAGGTATGGGGCGGTACCTTGGTAAAAGCTGGGAGATATGGGGCGGTACCTTGGTAAAAGCTGGGAGGTATGGGGTGGTACCTTGGTAAAAGCTGGGAGATATGGGGCGGTACCTTGGTAAAAGCTGGGAGGTATGGGGCGGTACCTTGGTAAAAGCTGGGAGATATGGGGCGGTACCTTGGTAAAAGCTGGGAGGTATGGGGTGGTACCTTGGTAAAAGCTGGGAGGTATGGGGTGGTACCTTGGTAAAAGCTAGGAGGTATGGGGCGGTACCTTGGTAAAAGCTGGGAGATATGGGGCGGTACCTTGGTAAAAGCTGGGAGGTATGGGGCGGTACCTTGGTAAAAGCTGGGAGATATGGGGCGGTACCTTGGTAAAAGCTGGGAGGTATGGGGTGGTACCTTGGTAAAAACTGGGAGGTATGGGGCGGTACCTTGGTAAAAGCTGGGAGGTATGGGGCGGTACCTTGGTAAAAGCTGGGAGATATGGGGTGGTACCTTGGTAAAAGCTGGGAGGTATGGGGCGGTACCTTGGTAAAAGCTGGGAGATATGGTGTGGTACCTTGGTAAAAGCTGGGAGGTATGGGGCGGTACCTTGGTAAAAGCTGGGAGGTATGGGGCGGTACCTTGGTAAAAGCTGGGAGGTATGGGGCGGTACCTTGGTAAAAGCTGGGAGATATGGGGTGGTACTTTGGTAAAAGCTGGGAGATATGGGGCGGTACCTTGGTAAAAGCTGGGAGATATGGGGTGGTACCTTGGTAAAAGCTGGGAGGTATGGGGTGGTACCTTGGTAAAAGCTGGGAGATATGGGGTGGTACCTTGGTAAAAGCTGGGAGGTATGGGGCGGTACCTTGGTAAAAGCTGGGAGATATGGGGCGGTACCTTGGTAAAAGCTGGGAGATATGGGGTGGTACCTTGGTAAAAGCTGGGAGATATGGGGCGGTACCTTGGTAAAAGCTGGGAGATATGGGGTGGTACCTTGGTAAAAGCTGGGAGGTATGGGGCGGTACCTTGGTAAAAGCTGGGAGATATGGGGTGGTACCTTGGTAAAAGCTGGGAGATATGGGGTGGTACCTTGGTAAAAGCTAGGAGGTATGGGGCGGTACCTTGGTAAAAGCAGGGAGGTATGGGGCGGTACCTTGGTAAAAGCTGGGAGGTATGGGGCGGTACCTTGGTAAAAGCTGGGAGGTATGGGGTGGTACCTTGGTAAAAGCTGGGAGGTATGGGGCGGTACCTTGGTAAAAGCTGGGAGATATTGGGTGGTACCTTGGTAAAAGCTGGGAGATATGGGGTGGTACCTTGGTAAAAGCTGGGAGATATAAGGTGGTACCTTGGTAAAAGCTGGGAGATATGGGGCGGTACCTTGGTAAAAGCTGGGAGGTATGGGGCGGTACCTTGGTAAAAGCTGGGAGATATGGGGCGGTACCTTGGTAAAAGCTGGGAGATATGGGGTGGTACCTTGGTAAAAGCTGGGAGGTATGGGGTGGTACCTTGGTAAAAGCTGGGAGATATGGGGTGGTACCTTGGTAAAAGCTGGGAGGTATGGGGCGGTACCTTGGTAAAAGCTGGGAGATATGGGGTGGTACCTTGGTAAAAGCTAGGAGATATGGGGCGGTACCTTGGTAAAAGCTGGGAGGTATGGGGCGGTACCTTGGTAAAAGCTGGGAGATATGGGGCGGTACCTTGGTAAAAGCTGGGAGGTATGGGGTGGTACCTTGGTAAAAGCTGGGAGGTATGGGGCGGTACCTTGGTAAAAGCTGGGAGGTATGGGGCGGTACCTTGGTAAAAGCTGGGAGGTATGGGGTGGTACCTTGGTAAAAGCTGGGAGGTATGGGGCGGTACCTTGGTAAAAGCTGGGAGGTATGGGGCGGTACCTTGGTAAAAGCTGGGAGGTATGGGGCGGTACCTTGGTAAAAGCTGGGAGATATGGGGTGGTACCTTGGTAAAAGCTGGGAGATATGGGGTGGTACCTTGGTAAAAGCTGGGAGATATGGGGTTGTACCTTGGTAAAAGCTGGGAGATATGGGGTGGTACCTTGGTAAAAGCTGGGAGGTATGGGGTGGTACCTTGGTAAAAGCTGGGAGGTATGGGGCGGTACCTTGGTAAAAGCTGGGAGGTATGGGGCGGTACCTTGGTAAAAGCTGGGAGGTATGGGGCGGTACCTTGGTAAAAGCTGGGAGGTATGGGGCGGTACCTTGGTAAAAGCTGGGAGATATGGGGTGGTACCTTGGTAAAAGCTGGGAGATATGGGGTGGTACCTTGGTAAAAGCTGGGAGATATGGGGTGGTACCTTGGTAAAAGCTGGGAGATATGGGGCGGTACCTTGGTAAAAGCTGGGAGGTATGGGGTGGTACCTTGGTAAAAGCTGGGAGGTATGGGGCGGTACCTTGGTAAAAGCTGGGAGGTATGGGGCGGTACCTTGGTAAAAGCTGGGAGGTATGGGGCGGTACCTTGGTAAAAGCTGGGAGATATGGGGTGGTACCTTGGTAAAAGCTGGGAGGTATGGGGCGGTACCTTGGTAAAAGCTGGGAGATATGGGGTGGTACCTTGGTAAAAGCTGGGAGGTATGGGGCGGTACCTTGGTAAAAGCTGGGAGATATGGGGTGGTACCTTGGTAAAAGCTGGGAGATATGGGGTGGTACCTTGGTAAAAGCTGGGAGGTATGGGGCGGTACCTTGGTAAAACCTGGGAGATATGGGGCGGTACCTTGGTAAAAGCTGGGAGGTATGGGGCGGTACCTTGGTAAAAGCTGGGAGATATGGGGTGGTACCTTGGTAAAAGCTGGGAGGTATGGGGCGGTACCTTGGTAAAAGCTGGGAGATATGGGGCGGTACCTTGGTAAAAGCTGGGAGGTATGGGGCGGTACCTTGGTAAAAGCTGGGAGATATGGGGCGGTACCTTGGTAAAAGCTGGGAGATATGGGGTGGTACCTTGGTAAAAGCTGGGAGATATGGGGTGGTACCTTGGTAAAAACTGGGAGATATGGGGTGGTACCTTGGTAAAAGCTGGGAGATATGGAGTGGTACCTTGGTAAAAGCTGGGAGATATGGGGTGGTACCTTGGTAAAAGCTGGGAGGTATGGGGCGGTACCTTGGTAAAAGCTGGGAGATATGGGGTGGTACCTTGGTAAAAGCTGGGAGGTATGTGGTGGTACCTTGGTAAAAGCTGGGAGATATGGGGTGGTACCTTGGTAAAAGCTGGGAGGTATGGGGTGGTACCTTGGTAAAAGCTGGGAGGTATGGGGCGGTAACTTGGTAAAAGCTGGGAGATATGGGGTGGTACCTTGGTAAAAGCTGGGAGGTATGGGGTGGTACCTTGGTAAAAGCTGGGAGATATGGGGTGGTACCTTGGTAAAAGCTGGGAGGTATGGGGCGGTACCTTGGTAAAAGCTGGGAGGTATGGGGCGGTACCTTGGTAAAAGCTGGGAGATATGGGGTGGTACCTTGGTAAAAGCTGGGAGGTATGGGGTGGTACCTTGGTAAAAGCTGGGAGATATGGGGTGGTACCTTGGTAAAAGCTGGGAGGTATGGGGTGGTACCTTGGTAAAAGCTGGGAGATATGGGGTGGTACCTTGGTAAAAGCTGGGAGATATGGGGCGGTACCTTGGTAAAAGCTGGGAGATATGGGGTGGTACCTTGGTAAAAGCTGGGAGATATGGGGCGGTACCTTGGTAAAAGCTGGGAGATATGGGGCGGTACCTTGGTAAAAGCTGGGAGGTATGGGGCGGTACCTTGGTAAAAGCTGGGAGGTATGGGGTGGTACCTTGGTAAAAGCTGGGAGGTATGGGGTGGTACCTTGGTAAAAGCTGGGAGATATGGGGTGGTACCTTGGTAAAAGCTGGGAGGTATGGGGTGGTACCTTGGTAAAAGCTGGGAGATATGGGGTGGTACCTTGGTAAAAGCTGGGAGGTATGGGGCGGTACCTTGGTAAAAGCTGGGAGGTATGGGGTGGTACCTTGGTAAAAGCTGGGAGGTATGGGGCGGTACCTTGGTAAAAGCTGGGAGGTATGGGGCGGTACCTTGGTAAAAACTGGGAGGTATGGGGCGGTACCTTGGTAAAAGCTGGGAGGTATGGGGCGGTACCTTGGTAAAAACTGGGAGGTATGGGGCGGTACCTTGGTAAAAGCTGGGAGGTATGGGGCGGTACCTTGGTAAAAACTGGGAGGTATGGGGCGGTACCTTGGTAAAAGCTGGGAGATATGGGGTGGTACCTTGGTAAAAACTGGGAGGTATGGGGTGGTACCTTGGTAAAAGCTGGGAGGTATGGGGTGGTACCTTGGTAAAAACTGGGAGATATGGGGTGGTACCTTGGTAAAAGCTGGGAGATATGGGGCGGTACCTTGGTAAAAGCTGGGAGGTATGGGGCGGTACCTTGGTAAAAGCTGGGAGGTATGGGGCGGTACCTTGGTAAAAGCTGGGAGGTATGGGGTGGTACCTTGGTAAAAGCTGGGAGGTATGGGGTGGTACCTTGGTAAAAACTGGGAGATATGGGGTGGTACCTTGGTAAAAGCTGGGAGATATGGGGCGGTACCTTGGTAAAAGCTGGGAGGTATGGGGCGGTACCTTGGTAAAAGCTGGGAGGTATGGGGCGGTACCTTGGTAAAAGCTGGGAGGTATGGGGCGGTACCTTGGTAAAAGCTGGGAGGTATGGGGTGGTACCTTGGTAAAAGCTGGGAGGTATGGGGCGGTACCTTGGTAAAAGCTGGGAGGTATGGGGTGGTACCTTGGTAAAAACTGGGAGGTATGGGGTGGTACCTTGGTAAAAGCTGGGAGGTATGGGGTGGTACCTTGGTAAAAGCTGGGAGATATGGGGCGGTACCTTGGTAAAAGCTGGGAGATATGGGGCGGTACCTTGGTAAAAGCTGGGAGGTATGGGGCGGTACCTTGGTAAAAACTGGGAGGTATGGGGTGGTACCTTGGTAAAAGCTGGGAGGTATGGGGTGGTACCTTGGTAAAAACTGGGAGATATGGGGTGGTACCTTGGTAAAAGCTGGGAGATATGGGGTGGTACCTTGGTAAAAGCTGGGAGATATGGGGCGGTACCTTGGTAAAAGCTGGGAGGTATGGGGCGGTACCTTGGTAAAAGCTGGGAGATATGGGGCGGTACCTTGGTAAAAGCTGGGAGATATGGGGTGGTACCTTGGTAAAAGCTGGGAGATATGGGGCGGTACCTTGGTAAAAGCTGGGAGGTATGGGGCGGTACCTTGGTAAAAGCTGGGAGGTATGGGGCGGTACCTTGGTAAAAGTTGGGAGGTATGGGGTGGTACCTTGGTAAAAGCTGGGAGGTATGGGGCGGTACCTTGGTAAAAGCTGGGAGATATGGGGTGGTACCTTGGTAAAAGCTGGGAGATATGGGGCGGTACCTTGGTAAAAGCTGGGAGGTATGGGGCGGTACCTTGGTAAAAGCTGGGAGGTATGGGGCGGTACCTTGGTAAAAGCTGGGAGGTATGGGGTGGTACCTTGGTAAAAGCTGGGAGGTATGGGGCGGTACCTTGGTAAAAGCTGGGAGGTATGGGGCGGTACCTTTCCCGAGCTGGTGGAACTGTAAGTGGAATGGTATAAAATACATCAAATAAATAGTTTCCATGTGTTTGATGGCTTATTGCTCTGGGGCAAGTCCTTCACAGTGTGGGGCGTCTCCAGGAGCTAATGGAGCACAGTATTCCATCTTACCAGGAGGAGCCTCTGGAACACAGTATTCCATCTAACCAGGAGCCTCTGGAACGCAGTATTCCATCTAACCAGGAGCCTCTGGAACACAGTATTCCATCTAACCAGGAGCCTCTGGAACACAGTATTCCATCTAACCAGGAACAACTGAAACACAGTGTTCCATCTTACCAGGAGCCTCTGAAACACAGTGTTCCATCTAACCAGGAGCCTCTGGAACACAGTATTCCATCTAACCAGGAACAACTGAAACACAGTGTTCCATCTTACCAGGAGCCTCTGAAACACAGTGTTCCATCTAACCAGGAGCCTCTGAAACATAGTATTCCATCTTACCAGGAGGCTCTGGAACACAGTATTCCATCTTACCAGGAATCTCTGGAACACAGTATTTCATCTTACCAGGAGTCTCTGGAACACAGTATTCCATCTCACCAGGAACAACTTGAACACAGTATCCCATCTTACCAGGGGGAGCCTCTGGAACACAGTATTCCATCTTACCAGGAGGAGCCTCTGGAACACAGTATTCCATCTGACCAGGAAAAACTGCAACACAGTATTCCATCTTACCAGGAGCCTCTGGAACACAGTATTCCATCTAACTAGGAACAACTGGAACACAGTATTCCATCTAACCAGGAGGAGCCTCTGGAACACAGTATTCCATCTAACCAGGAGGCTCTGGAACACAGTATTCCATCTAACCAGGAGGAGCCTCTGGAACACAGTATTCCATCTAACCTGGAGGCTCTGGAACATAGTATTCCATCTTACCAGGACGCTCTGGAACACAGTATTCCATCTTACCAGGAACAACTGGAACACAGTATTCCATCTTACTAGGACCCTCTGGAACACAGTATTCCATCTTACCAGGAGGCTCTGGAACACAGTATTCCATCTAACTAGGAGCTTCTGGAACACAGTATTCCATCTAACTAGGAGCTTCTGGAACACAGTATTCCATCTAACCAGGAACAACTGGAACACAGTATTACAGCTAACCAGGAGATTCTGGAACACAGTATTCCATCTCACCATGAACAACTGGAACACAGTATTCCATCTTACCAGGAACAACTGGAACACAGTATTCCACCTTACTAGGAGGAGCCTCTGGAACACAGTATTCAATCTCACCAGGAACAACTGGAACACAGTTTTATATCTAACCAGGAACAACTGGAACACAGTATTCCATCTCACCAGGAACAACTGGAACACAGTATTCCATCTTACCAGGAGGAGTCTCTGGAACACAGTATTCCATCTTACCAGGAGCCTCTGGAACACAGTATTCCATCTTACTAGGAGGAGCCTCTGGAACACAGTATTCCATCTTACTAGGAGGAGCCTCTGGAACACAGTATTCAATCTCACCAGGAACAACTGGAACACAGTTTTATATCTAACCAGGAACAACTGGAACACAGTATTCCATCTCACCAGGAACAACTGGAACACAGTATTCCATCTAACCAGGAGCCTCTGGAACACAGTATTCCATCTCACCAGGAACAACTGGAACACAGTATTCCATCTTACCAGGAGGAGTCTCTGGAACACAGTATTCCATCTTACCAGGATCCTCTGAGACACAGTATTCCATCTAACCAGGAGCCTCTGGAACACAGTATTCCATCTAACCAGGAACAACTGGAACAAAGTATTCCATCTAACCAGGAGCCTCTGGAACACAGTATTCCATCTCACCAGGAACAACTGGAACACAGTATTCCATCTTACCAGGAGGAGTCTCTGGAACACAGTATTCCATCTTACCAGGAGCCTCTGGAACACAGTATTCCATCTAACCAGGAGCCTCTGGAACACAGTATTCAATCTCACCAGGAACAACTGGAACACAGTTTTATATCTAACCAGGAACAACTGGAACACAGTATTCCATCTAACCAGGAACAACTGGAACACAGTATTCCATCTAACCAGGAGCCTCTGGAACACAGTATTCCATCTCACCAGGAACCTCTGGAACACAGTATTCCATCTAACCAGGAACAACTGGAACACAGTATTCCATCTAACCAGGAACAACTGGAACACAGTATTCCATCTCACCAGGAACAACTGGAACACAGTATTCCATCTTACCAGGAGGAGCCTCTGGAACACAGTATTCCATCTTACCAGGAGGGGCCTCTGGAACACAGTATTCCATCTAACCAGGATCCTCTGGAACACAGTATTCCATCTAACCAGGAACAACTGGAACACAGTATTCCATCTCACCAGGAACAACTGGAACACAGTATTCCATCTTACCAGGAGGAGTCTCTGGAACACAGTATTCCATCTTACCAGGAGCCTCTGGAACACAGTATTCCATCTTACTAGGAGGAGCCTCTGGAACACAGTATTCCATCTTACTAGGAGGAGCCTCTGGAACACAGTATTCAATCTCACCAGGAACAACTGGAACACAGTTTTATATCTAACCAGGAACAACTGGAACACAGTATTCCATCTGACCAGGAAAAACTGCAACACAGTATTCCATCTTACCAGGAGCCTCTGGAACACAGTATTCCATCTAACTAGGAACAACTGGAACACAGTATTCCATCTAACCAGGAGGAGCCTCTGGAACACAGTATTCCATCTAACCAGGAGGCTCTGGAACACAGTATTCCATCTAACCAGGAGGAGCCTCTGGAACACAGTATTCCATCTAACCAGGAGGCTCTGGAACATAGTATTCCATCTTACCAGGACGCTCTGGAACACAGTATTCCATCTTACCAGGAACAACTGGAACACAGTATTCCATCTTACTAGGACCCTCTGGAACACAGTATTCCATCTTACCAGGAGGCTCTGGAACACAGTATTCCATCTAACTAGGAGCTTCTGGAACACAGTATTCCATCTAACTAGGAGCTTCTGGAACACAGTATTCCATCTAACCAGGAACAACTGGAACACAGTATTACAGCTAACCAGGAGATTCTGGAACACAGTATTCCATCTCACCATGAACAACTGGAACACAGTATTCCATCTTACCAGGAACAACTGGAACACAGTATTCCACCTTACTAGGAGGAGCCTCTGGAACACAGTATTCAATCTCACCAGGAACAACTGGAACACAGTTTTATATCTAACCAGGAACAACTGGAACACAGTATTCCATCTCACCAGGAACAACTGGAACACAGTATTCCATCTTACCAGGAGGAGTCTCTGGAACACAGTATTCCATCTTACCAGGAGCCTCTGGAACACAGTATTCCATCTTACTAGGAGGAGCCTCTGGAACACAGTATTCCATCTTACTAGGAGGAGCCTCTGGAACACAGTATTCAATCTCACCAGGAACAACTGGAACACAGTTTTATATCTAACCAGGAACAACTGGAACACAGTATTCCATCTCACCAGGAACAACTGGAACACAGTATTCCATCTAACCAGGAGCCTCTGGAACACAGTATTCCATCTCACCAGGAACAACTGGAACACAGTATTCCATCTTACCAGGAGGAGTCTCTGGAACACAGTATTCCATCTTACCAGGATCCTCTGAGACACAGTATTCCATCTAACCAGGAGCCTCTGGAACACAGTATTCCATCTAACCAGGAACAACTGGAACAAAGTATTCCATCTAACCAGGAGCCTCTGGAACACAGTATTCCATCTCACCAGGAACAACTGGAACACAGTATTCCATCTTACCAGGAGGAGTCTCTGGAACACAGTATTCCATCTTACCAGGAGCCTCTGGAACACAGTATTCCATCTTACTAGGAGGAGCCTCTGGAACACAGTATTCAATCTCACCAGGAACAACTGGAACACAGTTTTATATCTAACCAGGAACAACTGGAACACAGTATTCCATCTAACCAGGAACAACTGGAACACAGTATTCCATCTAACCAGGAGCCTCTGGAACACAGTATTCCATCTCACCAGGAACCTCTGGAACACAGTATTCCATCTAACCAGGAACAACTGGAACACAGTATTCCATCTAACCAGGAACAACTGGAACACAGTATTCCATCTCACCAGGAACAACTGGAACACAGTATTCCATCTTACCAGGAGGAGCCTCTGGAACACAGTATTCCATCTTACCAGGAGGGGCCTCTGGAACACAGTATTCCATCTAACCAGGATCCTCTGGAACACAGTATTCCATCTAACCAGGAACAACTGGAACACAGTATTCCATCTCACCAGGAACAACTGGAACACAGTATTCCATCTTACCAGGAGGAGTCTCTGGAACACAGTATTCCATCTTACCAGGAGCCTCTGGAACACAGTATTCCATCTTACTAGGAGGAGCCTCTGGAACACAGTATTCCATCTTACTAGGAGGAGCCTCTGGAACACAGTATTCAATCTCACCAGGAACAACTGGAACACAGTTTTATATCTAACCAGGAACAACTGGAACACAGTATTCCATCTCACCAGGAACAACTGGAACACAGTATTCCATCTAACCAGGAGCCTCTGGAACACAGTATTCCATCTCACCAGGAACAACTGGAACACAGTATTCCATCTTACCAGGAGGAGTCTCTGGAACACAGTATTCCATCTTACCAGGATCCTCTGAGACACAGTATTCCATCTAACCAGGAGCCTCTGGAACACAGTATTCCATCTAACCAGGAACAACTGGAACAAAGTATTCCATCTAACCAGGAGCCTCTGGAACACAGTATTCCATCTCACCAGGAACAACTGGAACACAGTATTCCATCTTACCAGGAGGAGTCTCTGGAACACAGTATTCCATCTTACCAGGAGCCTCTGGAACACAGTATTCCATCTTACTAGGAGGAGCCTCTGGAACACAGTATTCAATCTCACCAGGAACAACTGGAACACAGTTTTATATCTAACCAGGAACAACTGGAACACAGTATTCCATCTAACCAGGAACAACTGGAACACAGTATTCCATCTAACCAGGAGCCTCTGGAACACAGTATTCCATCTCACCAGGAACCTCTGGAACACAGTATTCCATCTAACCAGGAACAACTGGAACACAGTATTCCATCTAACCAGGAACAACTGGAACACAGTATTCCATCTCACCAGGAACAACTGGAACACAGTATTCCATCTTACCAGGAGGAGCCTCTGGAACACAGTATTCCATCTTACCAGGAGGGGCCTCTGGAACACAGTATTCCATCTAACCAGGATCCTCTGGAACACAGTATTCCATCTAACCAGGAACAACTGGAACACAGTATTCCATCTTACCAGGAGGGGCCTCTGGAACACAGTATTCCATCTTACCAGGAGGGGCCTCTGGAACACAGTATTCCATCTTACCAGGAGAAGCCTCTGGAACACAGTTTTCCATCTAACCAGGAGCCTCTGGAACACAGTATTCCATCTAACCAGGAGCCTCTGAAACACAGTATTCTATCTTACCAGGAACAACTGGAACACAGTATTCCATCCTACAAGGACGAGCCTCTGGAACACAGTATTCCATCTAACCAGGAGCAGCCTCTGCAACACACAGTATTCCATCTTACCAGGAACAACTGGAACACAGTATTCCATCTTACCAGGAGGAGCCTCTGGAACACAGTATTCCATCTTACCAGGAGGAGCCTCTGGAACACAGTATTCCATCTAACCAGGAGCCTCTGGAACACAGTATTCCATCTTACCAGGAGCCTCTGGAACACAGTATTCCATCTTACTAGGAGGAGCCTCTGGAACACAGTATTCAATCTCACCAGGAACAACTGGAACACAGTTTTATATCTAACCAGGAACAACTGGAACACAGTATTCCATCTAACCAGGAACAACTGGAACACAGTATTCCATCTAACCAGGAGCCTCTGGAACACAGTATTCCATCTCACCAGGAACCTCTGGAACACAGTATTCCATCTAACCAGGAACAACTGGAACACAGTATTCCATCTAACCAGGAACAACTGGAACACAGTATTCCATCTCACCAGGAACAACTGGAACACAGTATTCCATCTTACCAGGAGGAGCCTCTGGAACACAGTATTCCATCTTACCAGGAGGGGCCTCTGGAACACAGTATTCCATCTAACCAGGATCCTCTGGAACACAGTATTCCATCTAACCAGGAACAACTGGAACACAGTATTCCATCTTACCAGGAGGGGCCTCTGGAACACAGTATTCCATCTTACCAGGAGGGGCCTCTGGAACACAGTATTCCATCTTACCAGGAGAAGCCTCTGGAACACAGTTTTCCATCTAACCAGGAGCCTCTGGAACACAGTATTCCATCTAACCAGGAGCCTCTGAAACACAGTATTCTATCTTACCAGGAACAACTGGAACACAGTATTCCATCCTACAAGGACGAGCCTCTGGAACACAGTATTCCATCTAACCAGGAGCAGCCTCTGCAACACACAGTATTCCATCTTACCAGGAACAACTGGAACACAGTATTCCATCTTACCAGGAGGAGCCTCTGGAACACAGTATTCCATCTTACCAGGAGGAGCCTCTGGAACACAGTATTCCATCTAACCAGGAGCCTCTGGAACACAGTATTCCATCTTACCAGGAGGAGCCTCTGGAACATAGTATTCCATCTAACCAGGAGCCTCTGGAACACAGTATTCCATTTTACCAGGAGGAGCCTCTGGAACATAGTATTCCATCTTACCAGGAGGAGCCTCTGGAACATAGTATTCCATCTTACCAGGAGGCTCTGGAACACAGTATTCCATCTAACCAGGAGGCTCTGGAACACAGTCCCACTGTGCTGTTAGTGAAGCTCCTCCCTCCCACTTTGATGTTAATGAGGCTCCTCTCTCCCACTATGTTGTCTTAGTGAGGCTCCTCCCTCCCACTGTGTTATCTTAGTGAAGCTCCTCCCTCCCACTATGTTGTCTTAGTGTGGCTCCTCCCTCCCACTGTGTTTTCTTAGTGAAGCTCCTCCCTCCCACTATATTATCTTAGTGAAGCTCCTCCCTCCCACTGTGTTGTTAGTGAAGCTCCTCCCTCCCACTGTGTTAATAGTGAAGCTCCTCCCTCCCACTGTGTTGTTAGTGAAGCTCCGCCCTCCAACTGTGGGCCCTGGTCTAAAGTAGTTCACTTTTTTAGTGAAGCTCCTCCCTCCCACTATGTTGTTAATGAAGCTCCTCCCTCCCACTGTGCTGTTAGTGAAGCTCCTCCCTCCCACTGTGCTGTTAATGAGGCTCCTCTCTCCCACTATGTTATCTTAGTGAATCTCCTCCCTAACACTGTGTTATCTTAGTGAAGCTCCTCCCTCCCACTATGTTATCTTAGTGAAGCTCCTCCCTCCCAGTGTGCTGTTGGTGAAGCTCCTCCCTCCCACTGTGCTGTTAATGAGGCTCCTCTCTCCCACTATGTTGTTAGTGAAGCTCCTCCTTCCCACTGTGTTGTTAGTGAAGCTCCTCCCTCCCACTATGTTATCTTAGTGAAGCTCCTCCCTAACACTGTTATCTTAGTGAAGCTCCTCCCTCCCACTATGTTATCTTAGTGAAGCTCCTCCCGCCCACTGTGCTGTTAGTGAAGCTCCTCCCTCCCACTATGTTATCTTAGTGACGCTCCTCCCTCCCACTGGGCTGTTAGTGAAGCTCCTCCCTCCCACTGTGTTATCTTAGTGAAGCTCCTCCCTCCCACTGCGCTGTTAGTGAAGCTCCTCCCTCCCACTATATTATCTTAGTGAAGCTCCTCCCTAACACTGTGTTATCTTAGTGAAGCTCCTGCCGCCCAATGTGCTGTTAGTGAAGCTCCTCCCTCCCACTATGTTATCTTAGTGAAGCTCCTCCCTCCCACTGTGCTGTTAGTGAAGCTCCTCCCTCCCACTATGTTATCTTAGTGAAGCTCCTCCCTCCCACTGTGCTGTTAGTGAAGCTCCGCCCTCCAACTGTGGGCCCTGGTCTAAAATAGTGTTCTTTGATGGTCCCTGGTCTAAAGTAGTTCACTTTTTTAGTGAAGCTCCTCCCTCCCACTATGTTGTTAATGAAGCTCCTCCCTCCCACTGTGCTGTTAGTGAAGCTCCTCCCTCCCACTATGTTATCTTACTGAAGCTCCTCCCTCCCACTGTGTTGTCTTAGTGAAGCTCCTCCCTCCCACTGTGTTTTTAGTGAAGCTCCTCCCTCCCACTATATTATCTTAGTGAAGCTCCTCCCTCCCACTATATTATCTTAGTGAAGCTCCTCCCTCCCACTGTTTTATCTTAGTGAAGCTCCTCCCTCCCACTGTGCTGTTAGTGAAGCTCCTCCCTCCCACTGTGTTGTTAGTGAAGCTCCTCCCTCCCACAATTTTATCTTAGTGAAGCTCCTCCCTCCCACTATATTATCTTAGTGAAGCTCCTCCCTCCCACTGTGCTGTTAGTGAAGCTCCTCCCTCTCACTATGTTATCTTAGTGAAGCTCCTCCCTCCCACTGTGCTGTTAGTGAAGCTCCTCCCTCCCACTATGTTATCTTACTGAAGCTCCTCCCTCCCACTGTGCTGTTAGTGAAGCTCCTCCCTCCCACTGTGTTGTCTTAGTGAAGCTCCTCCCTCCCACTGTGTTGTCTTATTGAAGCTCCTCCCTCCCACTGTGTTGTCTTATTGAAGCTCCTCCCTCCCACTGTTGTTAGTGAAGCTCCTCCCTCCCACTGTGTTGTTAGTGAAGCTCCTCCCTGCCACTGTGTTGTCTTAGTGAGGCTCCTCCCTCCCACTGTTGTTAGTGAAGCTCCTCCCTCCCACTATGTTATTTTACTGAAGCTCCTCCCTCCCAATGGGCCCTGGTCTAAAGTTGTGCTCTTGATGGAATCTGGTCTAAACTAGTGCACTTTAATGGGCCCTATATAGGGAATAGGGTGCCATTTGGAACACACACCGTCTCTGTCTCATCCTCAATGATGCCTTTGACCTCTCGACCCCTCTGTGACCCTGGAGCTTTGATGTTGTCATCTCCTCTGTCGGAGCTCAACAGAGACTTGGCCCGGAACATTCTCCTGACACGCACACACAGAAACACACACACACACACACACACACACCCACATGCAGAAACACACACACACAAACACAGAAACACACACACAGAAACAGAAACAGAAACACACACACACACACAAACACACACACACAAACATAGAAACGCAGAAACACACACACAGAAACATACACACACACACACACACACACACAGAAACGCAGAAACACACACACACACACAAACACACACACACAAACATAGAAACGCAGAAACACACACACAGAAACATACACACACGCACACACACACACACGCACACACACACACATACGCACACACGCACACACACACACACAAACACAGAAACGCTGGAACACACACGCAGAAACACACACACCACTGTAACTCTTCCCCAGGTCGTTGCTGTAAAAGATAATTATGTTCTCAGTCAACTTATCTGGTAAACTAACCACACAGCTATCCACAGAGACTTGGAGTTCTCTACCTGTTCAGACTATCCACAGAGACTTGGAGAACCACATCATATAAGCAGTCAAGGTCGAGATTGATCTCACACACACACACTAACGCGCGCGCACACACACATACTAACGCACTTACGCGCACGCACACACTAACGCACTCACGCACACGCACACACACACACACACACACGTATGTGTTTATCTGCATTGTTGTTAATGTTGTGTGTGTGTGTGTGTGTGTGTGTGTGTGTGTGTTTCGGCAGTGTATCCACAGGGACCTTGCAGCGAGGAACATCCTGCTGTCAGAGAACAACGTGGTGAAGATCTGTGACTTCGGCCTGGCTAGAGACATCTACAAAGACCCCGACTACGTCAGGAAAGGCAGCGTAAGACACACACACACCTCGGGGGAAAAACTCGGGGTAGTTACATCAGGGCCAACGGCAAATTCTAACGTCTGTTACCAGAGGAGCTTTAGAACCGTAGATGTTCAGGAGTTATGATTGTCTAGGGATCATCGACTTTACTCTTAGAAAACAAGGTGCTATCTAGAACCTATAAGGGTTATTCGGCTGTCCCCGTAGGAGAACCCTTTGAAGAACCCTTTTTGGTTCCGGGTAGAACCGTTTTGGGTTCCATGTAGAACCCTTTCCACAGAGGGTTCTACATAGAATCCAAAAGGGATCTACCTGAAAATAAAAAGGGTTCTCATATGGGGACAGCCGAAGAACCCTTGTCTCTCTCTGTCTCTCAATTCAATTCAATTCAAGGGGCTTTATTGGCATAGGAAACATCTGTTAACATTGCCAAATCAAGTGAGGTAGATAATCTCTCTCTCTCTCTCTCTCTCTCTCTGTCTCTCTCTGTCTCTCTCTGTCTCTCTCTGTCTCTCTCTCTCTCTCTGTCTCTCTCTCTGTCTCTCTCGGTCTCTATGTCTCTCTCTCTCTCTCTCTCTATCTCTCTCTCTCTCTCTCTCTCTCTCTCTCTCTCTCTGTCTCTCTGTCTCTCTCTGTCTCTCTCTCTTTCTCTTTCTCTGTCTCTGTCTCTCTCTGTCTCTCTCTCTCTCTCTCTCTGTCTCTCTCTCTCTCTCTGTCTCTCTCTCTGTCTCTCTCTGTCTCTCTGTCTCTCTCTGTCTCTCTCTGTCTCTCTCTGTCTCTCTCTGTCTCTCTCTCTCTCTCTCTCTCTGTCTCTCTCTCTCTCGCTCTGTCTCTCTCTCTTTCTCTGTCTCTGTCTCTCTCTGTCTCTCTCTCTCTCTCTCTCTATCTCTCTCTCTGTCTCTCTCTCTCTCTCTGTCTCTCTCTCTCTCTCTGTCTCTCTGTCTCTCTCTGTCTCTCTCTCTTTCTCTGTCTCTGTCTCTCTGTCTCTCTCTGTCTCTCTCTCTCTCTCTGTCTCTCTCTGTCTCTCTCTGTCTCTCTCTGTCTCTCTCTGTCTCTCTCTCTCTCTGTCTCTCTCTGTCTCTCTGTCTCTCTCTGTCTCTCTCTCTCTCATCTCTCTTAATTCAATTTAAATTGTATTTAAGGGCTTTATTGACATGGGAAACATATGTTAACATTGCCAAAGCAAGAAAAGTAGATAATAAACAAAAGTGAAATAAACACTCACAAAAGTTCCAAAAGAATAAAGACGTTTCAAATGTCGTATGATGTGCAAATAGTTAAAGTACAAAAGGAAGATAAATAAACATAAATATGGGTTGTATTTACAATGCTGCTTGTTCTTCGCTGGTTGCCCTTTTCTTGTGGCAACAGGTCACAAATCTTGCTGCTGTGACGGCACACTGTGGGATTTCACCCAGTAGATATGGGAGTTTATCAAAATTGGATTTGTTTTCAAATTCTTTGTGGATCTGTGTAATCTGAGGGACATATGTGTCTCTAATATGGTCATGTGTTGGACAGGAGGTTAGGAAGTGCAGCTCAGTTTCCACCTCATTTTGTGGGCAGTGAGCACATAGCCTGTCTTCTCTTGAGAGCCATGTCTGCCTACGGCTGCCTTTCTCAATACCAAGGCTATGCTCACTGAGTCTGTACATAGTCAAAGCTTTCCTTAAGTTTGGGTCAGTCACAGTGGTCAGGTATTCTGCCACTGTGTACTCTCTGTTTAGGGCCAGATAACATTCTAGTTTGCTCTGTTTTTTTGTTAATTCTTTCCAATGTGTCAAGTAATTATCTTTTTGTTTTCTCATGATTTGGTTGGGTCTAATTGTGTTGCTGTCCTAGGGCTCTGTGGGGTGTGTTTGTGTTTGTGAACAGAGCCCCAGGACCAGCTTGCTTAGGGGACTCTTCTCCAGGTTCATCTCTCTGTAGGTGATGGCTTTGTTATGGAAGGTTTGGGAATCGCTTTCTTTTAGGTGGTTGTAGAATTTAACGTCTCTTTTCTGGATTTTGTTAATTAACTGGTATCGGACTAATTCTGCTCTGCAGGCATTATCTGGTGTTTTACGTTGTACACAGAGGATATTTTTTGCAGAATTCTTCATGCAGAGTCTCAATTTGGTGTTTGTCCCATTTTGTGAATTCTTGTTTGGTGAGCGGACCCCAGACCTAACAACCATGAAGGACAATGGGTTCTATAACTAATTCAAGTATTTTGAGCCTTATCCTAATTGCCACATTTTATTTTCCTTTTGATGGCGTAGAAAGCTCTTCTTGTCTTGTCTCTCAGCTCGTTCACAGCTCTGTGGAAGTTGATGTTGGAACACCATTATTTTGGTCTTACTGAGATTCACTTTCAGGGCCCAGGTCTGTCAGGGCCCAGGTCTGTCAGGGCCCAGGTCTGTCAGGGCCCAGGTCTGTCAGGGCCCAGGTCTGTCAGGGCCCAGGTCTATCAGGGCCCAGGTCTGTCAGGGCCCAGGTCTGTCAGGGCCCAGGTCTGTCAGGGCCCAGGTCTATCAGGGCCCAGGTCTGTCAGGGCCCAGGTCTGTCAGGGCCCAGGTCTGACAGAATCTGTGCAGAATATCTAGGTGCTGCTGTAGGCCCTCCTTGGTTGGGGACAGAAGCACCAGATCATCAGCAAACAGTAGACATTTGACTTCAGATTCTAGTAGGGTGAGACCGGGTGCTGCGGACTGTTCTAGTGCCCTCGCCAATTCGGGGATATATAAACTCAGCAAAAAAAGAAACGTCCCTTTTTTCCCCGTCTTTCAAAGATATATTGTTAAACACTGTTTCCCATGCTTGTTCGATGAACCATAATGAACATGCACCTGTGGAACGGTCGTTAAGACACTAACAGCTTACAGACGGTAGGCAATTAAGGTCACAGTTATGAAAACTTAGGACAGTAAAGATGCCTTTCTACTGACTCTGAAAAACACAAAAAGAAAGATGCCCAGGGTCCCTGCTCATCTGCATGAACGTGCCTTAGGCATGTTGCAAGGAGGCATGAGGACTGCAGATGTGGTCAGGGCAATAAATGGCAATGTTCGTACTGTGAGACGCCTAAGACAGTGCTACAGGGAGACAGGACGGACAGCTGATCGTCCTCGCAGTGGCAGACCACGTAACACCTGCACAGGATTGGTACATCCGAACATCACACCTGCAGGACAGGTACAGGATGGCAACAACAACTGCCTGAGTTACACCAGGAACGCACAATCCCATCCATCAGTGCTCAGACTGTCCGCAATTGGCTGAGAGATGCTGGACTGAGGGCACAAACCCACTGTTGATGGACCAGACAGGACTGGCAAAAAGTGCTCTTCACTGACGTGTGAGAGTTTTGTCTCACCAGGGGTGATGGTCGCATTCGCGTATATCGTCGAAGGAATGAGCGTTACACCGAGGCCTGTACTCTGGAGTGGGATCGATTTGGAGGTGGAGGGTCCGTCATGGTCTGGGGCGGTGTGTCACAGCATCATCGGACTGAGCTTGTTGTCATTGCAGGCAATCTCAACGCTGTGCGTTACAGGGAAGACATCCTCCTCCCTCATGTGGTACCCTTCCTGCAGGCTCATCCTGACATGACCCTCCAGCATGACAATGCCACCAGCCATACTGCTCGTTCTGTGTGTGATTTCCTGCAAGACAGGAATGTCAGTGTTCTGCCATGGCCAGCGAAGAGCACGAATCTCAATCCCATTGAGCACGCCTGGGACCTGTTGGATCGGAGGGTGAGGGCTAGAGCCATTCCCCCCCAGAAATGTCCGGGAACTTCCAGGTGCCTTGGTGGAAGAGTGGTGTAACATCTCACAGCAAAAACTGTCAAATCTGGTGCAGTCCATGAGGAGGAGATGCACTGCAGGACTTAATGCAGCTGGTGGCCACACTCCGATCGCAATAAACAGTGAGAGGACATTTCTTTTTTTGCTGAGTTTATGTTGAAGAGGGTGGGGCTTAAGCTGAATCCTTGTCTCACACACGGCCTTGTGGAAAGAAATGTGTGTGTTTTTTGCCCATTTTAACCACACACTTGTTTGTGTACATGGATTTTATAATGTGGTATGTTTTTCCCCCAACAACACTTTCCATCAATTTGTATCGCAGACCCTCATGCCAAATTGAGTCAAAGGCTGATGGTAAAGAGTTTTAGTATAGCCAATTGGAATTTGTTGTCTGTGTATGTTATCATTTCATTGAGGATACCATCAACCTACAGGCCGAGTAGCAGGCAGTTTACTCACCTTATTCATCCAAGCTACTCAATACTGCCCCCCAGTCACCAAGAAGTTAATGATAATGCAGAAGATTTTCCCAAGGTTGCTGTTGACACATATCCCACAGTAGTTTTTGGGGTCAAATTTGTCTCCACTTTTGTGGATTGGGGTGATCAGTCCTTGGTTCCAAATATTGGGGAAGATGCCAGAGCTAAGTATGATGTTAAAGAGCTTTAGTATAGTGAATTAGAATTTGTGGTCTGTATATTTTATCATTTCATTGAGGATACCATCAACACTACCAGCCTTTTTGGGTTGGAGGGTTTGTATTTTGTCCTGTAGTTCATTCTATGTAATTGGAGAATCCAGAGGGTTCTGGTCTTTAATAGTTGATTCTAAGATTTGTATTTGATCATGTATGTTTTTGCTGTTTGTTCTTTGTTATGAGCCAAAAGATGGGAGAAGTGGTTTACCCGTACATCTCCATGTTGGATAGATAATTCTTCTTCTTCGTGTTGTTTGTTTAGCGTTTTCCAATTTTCCCAGAAGTCGTTAGAGTCTATGGATTCTTCAATTACATTGAGCTGATTTCTGACGTGCTGTTCCTTCTTTTTCCGTAGTGTATTTCTGTATTGTTTTAGTGACTGACCATAGTGAAGGCTCAGGTTTTTCCAGGTCTCTATGTTTTTGGTTGGACAGGTTTCTCCACTTCTTTCTTAGGTTTTTGCATTCTTCATCAACCCATTTGTCATTGTTGTTCATTTTTATCAGTTTTCTGTTTGAATTTTTTAGATTTGACAGGGAAGCTGAGAGGTCAAATATACTGTGTAGGTTTTCTACTGCCAAGTTTACACCTTCACTATTACAGTGAAATGTTTTGTACAGGAAGTTAAAAGGGATTGAATGTGTTGTTGCCTCATTTATTTGTTGTAGTTTTCCACACTCATTTATTTCCATCTATAGTATTTCTTAATATTATTCAGTTCTTTTGATGCCTCATGATTGAGTATTGCTCTGTTCAAGTAGACTGTGATTTTGCTGTGATCTGATAGGCGATGGGCTCACTGTGAACTCTGAGAGACTCTGGGTTGAGGCCAGTGATAAAGTAGTCTACAGTATTACTGCCAAGAGATGAGCTATAGGTGTACCTACCATAGGATCAAATCTAATTTATTTATACAGCCCTTCTTACATCAGCTGATATCTCAGTGCTGTAGAGAAACCCAGCCTAAAACCCCAAACAGCAAGCAATGCAGGTGTAGAAGCACGGTGGCTAGGAAAAACTCCCTAGAAAGGCCAAAACCTAGGAAGAAACCTAGAGAGGAACCAGGCTATGTGGGGTGGCCAGTCCTCTTCTGGCTGTGCCGGGTGGAGATTATAACAAAACATGGCCAATATGTTCAAATGTTTATAAATGACCAGCATGGTCAAATAGAGTGGGAATGCTGTCACCTCCAGGTAGGTGTTTGTCCCCCTGTGTGCTGAAGGTGTCAGGTTCTTGTCCTGTTCTGGCATTTAGGTCACCACAGACTAGTACATGTCCTGGGGCCTGGAAATGATTGATTTCCCCCTCCAGGATGGAGAAGCTGCCATCATTAAAGTGTGGGGATTCTAGTGGGGGGATATAGGTAGCACACAGGAGGACATTTCTCTCTGTTAAGATCATTTCCCTTTGAATTTCTAGCCAAATGTGAAATGTTCCTGTTTAGATTAATTTAATAGAGTGAGTTAGGTCTGTTCTATACCAAATTATACTACCAGCTCTCTGTAACCTAGAGGGCAACCAGTGGGTCCATCTCCTCTATACCAATGTTTCACACCTGGTAGTGTGGTGGATGGGAATACCATCTCTCTGTAACCTAGAGAGCAACCAGTGGGTCCATCTCCTCTATACCACCCACCTGGTAGTGTGGTGAATGGGAATACCATCTCTCTGTAACCTAGAGGGCAACCAGTGGGTCCATCTCCTCTATACCACCCACCTGGTAGTGTGGTGGATGGGACTACCAGCTCTCTGTAACCTAGAGGGCAACCAGTGGGTCCATCTCCTCTATACCACCCACCTGGTAGTGTGGTGGATGGGACTACCATCTCTCTGTAACCTAGAGGGCAACCAGTGGGTCCATCTCTGTACCATGTTTCTTGTAGGATGACAATGTCTGGATTTCTGATTAATTTGGTGAAGTCCAGATTCCTGCTCTTTAGGCCAAAGGCAGATGACCTCAGGCCTGGGATATTCCAGGATGATATAGTGAAGGCTTTTTGTTCCATAAAGTGTCCAATGTTGTTAGTCGTGTGGTTTGGCCTCAGACCAGTAAGTGTCAGCAGAGCCTGCTGAGCATCTGGTACTTGCCATTGGCTTGGGCTAGTGTAAGAGTGGGGGTTGGGCCTGTTTGCCTGCTCACGGCCTGGGTGGATGTGTGACTTCCATGTTGAGGCCTTCTTTGTGGGAGTGGGGGGCACTCTCTCTCTCTCCCCCTCTCTCTCTGTCTCCTTTCCTTCTCAATAAAGACATTTCATATTATGTCTATATACACTGTTATAATGATGTGCAAATAGTTGAAGTACAAAAGGGAAAATAAATAAACATAAATATTGGTTGTATTTGCAATGTACCTCTCTCTCTCCCTCTCTCTCTCCTCTCTCTCTCTCTCTCTCTCTCCTTTCCCTCTCTTCCTGTCTCTATCTCCTTTCCCTCTCTCTCTGTCCTCTCTCCCCCTGTCTCTCTCTCTCCCCCTGTCTCTCTCTCTCCCCCTGTCTCTCTCTCTCTCCTGTCTTTCTCCCCATCACTCTCTCTCGCTCTCTCTCCCCCTGTCTCTCTCTCCTCTCTCTCTCTCCTCTCTCTCCTCCCTCTCTCTTCCCCCCCCCCCCCCCCTCTCTCTCGCTTCTCTCTCTGCAGGCCCGTCTGCCACTGAAGTGGATGGCTCCAGAGAGTATCTTTGACAAGGTCTACACCAGCCAGTCTGACGTCTGGTCCTTTGGTGTTCTACTCTGGGAGATCTTCTCTCTGGGTGAGACATTTAGGTATTTTAGCAGGACGTACAGTCTCTCAGTGAGAGATAATGTTCTTCCCTAGTTGCATAGTTAGCCATCCACCCTGATAGACAGACAGCCAGCCATCCACCCTGACAGACAGACAGACATCCACCCTGACAGACAGACAGACAGACAGACAGACAGACAGACAGACAGACAGACAGACAGACAGACAGACAGACAGACAGACAGACATGCAGGCAGTCATCCACCCTGACAGGCAGGCAGGCAGGCAGGCAGGCAGACAGCCAGCCATCCATCCACTCTGACAGACAGACAGACAGACAGCCATCCACCCTGACAGGCAGGCAGGCAGGCAGACAGACAGCCATCCACCCTAACAGACAGACAGACAGACAGACAGACAGACAGACAGACAGGCAGTCATCCACCCTGACAGGCAGGCATGCAGACAGACAGCCATCCACTCTGACATACAGACAGGCAGACAGACAGCCATCCACCCTAACAGACAGACAGACAGACAGACAGACAGGCAGGCAGGCAGGCAGGCAGGCAGGCAGGCAGGCAGCCATCCACCCTGACAGACAGCCAGGCAGCCATCCACCCTGAAAGGCAGGCAGGCAGGCAGGCAGGCAGGCAGGCAGGCAGGCAGGCAGGCAGGCAGGCAGACATACCTTATCTCTGATAACACCGGTGTTCCTCTCTTCAGGTGCATCTCCGTACCCAGGTGTCCAGATCGATGAGGACTTCTGTAAACGACTGAAAGATGGAACTAGGATGAGAGCTCCTGAAACAGCATCTCCTGAGATGTGAGTCAACACAGATCCTAGAATAATTCACAAGATATATGTAGTTCTATAAGAGTCAACACAGATCCTAGAATAATTCACAAGAAATATGTAGTTCTATAAGAGTCACTTACTCCTTACCTACCTTGCATACATTTAATGCAAACCCAAGCACACAACATGCTTGGTAATGTAAGGTACTGTGTGCTCTGTGAGCTGTAGTGGCTGGATCTACTAGTGGTTGTGTGGAGTGCACTCTAACACTCTTTAGCCCTACTGTGTGTCTCTGTTGCCCTCTGCTGGTAGTTATGGGATCCTACTGGCCTGTAGGATATCTCTGCTGGCCTGTAGGATATCTCTGCTGGCCTGTAGGATATCTCTGCTGGCCTGTAGGATATCTCTGCTGGCCTGTAGGATATCTGCTGGCCTGTAGGATATCTCTGCTGGCCTGTAGGATATCTCTGCTGGCCTGTAGGATATCTCTGCTGGCCTGTAGGATATCTCTGCTGGCCTGTAGGATATCTCTGCTGGCCTGTAGGATATCTCTGCTGGCCTGTAGGACATCTCTGCTGGCCTGTAGGACATCTCTGCTGGCCTGTAGGATATCTCTGCTGGCCTGTAGGATATCTCTGCTGGCCTGTAGGATATCTCTGCTGGCCTGTAGGATATCTCTGCTGGCCTGTAGGATATCTCTGCTGGCCTGTAGGATATCTCTGCTGGCCTGTAGGACTTTGCTGTAACATGCATCTGTGTGTCTCTCTTAATAGCTATGGTATAATGCTGGCCTGCTGGCAGGGCGAGCCCCGAGAGAGACCTCCCTTCCAAGCCCTGGTAGATATCCTGGGAGACCTACTCCAGGACGACAGACTACCAGTAAGACACTGAGAGGTTTTACCCAATCCAGTCATGTCTGATCTGTCCACACTAAAGTCATAGAATGGGGTTTACTTACAGAAATGGAACGAGGCATATGTTGTTTAAAATGGATTATAACCATGTAGTTTGAGTCCTGGATGTTGATTGGCTGAAAGCCTTACCAGAGTATGATGCTAAATGAGGTGTGCACTGTCCTATTTACGTTGGTAACCAGTTTATAATAGCAATAAAGCACCTCAGGGGTTTGTGGTATATGGCCAATATACCACAGATAAGACGTCCAGGCACTCCGTGTTGAGTCGTGCCGAAGAACAGCCCTTGGCCGTGGTATATTGGCCATATACCACACCCCCTCGGGCCTTATTGCTTAAACAAGATATGTGTTACATGTCTGTATTTCCCGTTCTGTAGGACAATAAGGACTGATATTATATTCTGTAGGACTATAAGGACGGATATTATATTCTGTAGGATGATAAGGACGGATATTATATTCTGTAGGACGATAAGGACTGATATTATATTCTGTAGGATGATAAGGACGGATATTATATTCTGTATGATGATAAGGACTGAAATTATATTCTGTAGGATGATAAGGACTGATATTGTATTCTGTAGGACGATAAGGACTGATATTATATTCTGTAGGATGATAAGGACTGATATTATATTCTGTAGGATGGTAAGGACTGACTGATATTATATTCTGTAGGATGATAAGAACTGATATTGTATTCTGTAGGACGATAAAGACTGATATTATATTCTGTAGGATGATAAGGACTGATATTATATTCTGTAGGATGATAAGGACTGATATTATATTCTGTAGGATGATAAGGACTGATATTATATTCTGTAGGACGATAAGGACTGATATTATATTCTGTAGGATGATAAGGACTGATATTATATTCTGTAGGACGATAAGGACTGATATTATATTCTGTAGGATGATAAGGACGGATATTATATTCTGTAAGATGATAAGGACTGATATTATATTCTGTAGGATGATAAGGACTGATATTATATTCTGTAGGATGATAAGGACTGATATTATATTCTGTAGGATGATAAGGACTGATATTATATTCTGTAGGATGGTAAGGACTGACTGATATTATATTCTGTAGGATGATAAGAACTGATATTATATTCTGTAGGATGATAAGGACTGATACTATATTCTGTAGGACGATAAGGACTGATATTATATTCTGTAGGATGATAAGGACTGATATTATATTCTGTAGGATGGTAAGGACTGACTGATATTATATTCTGTAGGATGATAAGGACTGATACTATATTCTGTAGGATGATAAGGACTGATATTATATTCTGTAGGATGATAAGGACTAGTATTATATTCTGTAGGATGATAAGGACTGACTGATATTATATTCTGTAGGATGATAAGGACTGACTGATATTATATTCTGTAGGATGATAAGAACTGTTATTATATTCTGTAGGATGGTAAGGACTGATATTATATTCTGTAGGATGATAAGGACTGATATTGTATTCTGTAGGACGATAAAGACTGATATTATATTCTGTAGGATGATAAGGACTGATATTATATTCTGTAGGATGATAAGGACTGATATTATATTCTGTAGGATGATAAGGACTGATATTATATTCTGTAGGACGATAAGGACTGATATTATATTCTGTAGGATGATAAGGACTGATATTATATTCTGTAGGACGATAAGGACTGATATTATATTCTGTAGGATGATAAGGACGGATATTATATTCTGTAAAATGATAAGGACGGATATTATATTCTGTAGGATGATAAGGACTGATATTATATTCTGTAGGATGATAAGGACTGACTGATATTATATTCTGTAGGATGATAAGGACTGACTGATATTATATTCTGTAGGATTATAAGGGCTGATATTATATTCTGTAGGATGGTAAAGACTGACTGATATTATATTCTGTAGGATGATAAGGACTAGTATTATATTCTGTAGGATGGTAAGGACTGACTGATATTATATTCTGTAGGATGGTAAGGACTGATATTATATTCTGTAGGATGGTAAGGACTGATATTATATTCTGTAGGATGGTAAGGACTGACTGATATTATATTCTGTAGGATGGTAAGGACTAATATTATATTCTGTAGGATGGTAAGGACTGACTGATATTATATTCTGTAGGATGGTAAGGACTGATATTATATTCTGTAGGATGGTAAGGACTGATATTATATTCTGTAGGATGGTAAGGACTACATCCCCCTGAATCCGTCCCAGAGCTCGGAGGAAGACAGCTTCTCTCACGCCTCTTCACGACCCGCTTCACAGGAGGAGATGAGACTGGCCTGTCACAGCATACCCATCAGGTACCATACTACTGTCTATAACACCAGCAGGTACCATACTACTGTCTATAACACCATCAGGTACCATACTACTGTCTATAACACCATCAGGTACCATACTACTGTCTATAACACCATCAGGTACCATACTACTGTCTATAACACCATCAGGTATCATACTACTGTCTATAACACCATCAGGTACCATACTACTGTCTATAACACCATCAGGTACCATAATACTGTCTATAACACCATCAGGTACCATGCTACTGTCTATAACACCATCAGGTACCATACTACTGTCTATAACACCCATCAGGTGCCATACTACTGTCTATAACACCATCAGGTACCATAATACTGTCTATAACACCATCAGGTACCATACTACTGTCTATCACACCATCAGGTACCATACTACTGTCTATAACACCATCAGGAACCATACTACTGTCTATAACACCATCAGGTACCATACTACTGTCTATAACACCCATCAGGTACCATACTACTGTCTATATATAACGCCATCAGGTACCATACTACTGTCTATAACACCATCAGGTACCATACTGTCTATAACACCATCAGGTACCATACTACTGTCTATAACACCATCAGGTACCATACTACTGTCTATAACACCATCAGGTACCATACTCCTGTCTATAACACCATCAGGTACCATACTACTGTCTATAACACCCATCAGGTACCATACTACTGTCTATATATAACACCATCAGGTACCATACTACTGTCTATAACACCATCAGGTACCATACTACTGTCTATAACACCATCAGGTATCATACTACTGTCTACAACACCATCAGGTACCATACTACTGTCTATATATAACACCCATCAGCTAGCATACTACTGTCTATTACACCATCAGGTACCATACTACTGTCTATAACACGAATAGGTACCATACTACTGTCTATACTACCATCAGGTACCATACTACTTTCTATAACACCATCAGGTACCATACTACTGTCTATAACACCATCAGGTACCATACTACTGTCTATAACACCAGCAGGTACCATACTAATGTCTATAACACCATCAGGTACCATACTACTGTCTATAACACCATCAGGTACCATACTACTGTCTATAACACCCATCAGGTACCATACTACTGTCTATAACATCATCAGGTACCATACTACTGTCTATAACACCATCAGGTACCATACTACTGTCTATAACACCATCAGGTACCATACTACTGTCTATAACACCATCAGGTACCATACTACTGTCTATAACACCATACTGTAATACCATACTACTGTCTATAACACCATCAGGTACCATACTACTGTCTATAACACCATCAGGTACCATACTACTGTCTATAACACCATCAGGTACCATACTACTGTGTATAACACCAGCAGGTACCATACTACTGTCTATAACACGATCAGGTACCATACTACTGTCTATAACACCATCAGGTACCATACTACTGTCTATAACACCATCAGGTACCATACTACTGTCTATAACACCATCAGGTACCATACTACTGTCTATAACACCATCGGGTACCATACTACTGTCTATAACACCATCAGGTACCATACTACTGTCTATAACACCATCAGGTACCATACTACTGACTATAACACCATCAGGTACCATACTACTGTCTATAACACCATCAGGTACCATACTACTGTCTATAACACCCATCAGGTACCATACTACTGTCTATATATAACACCATCAGGTACCATACTACTGTCTATAACACCATCAGGTACCATACTACTGTCTATAACACCATCAGGTACCATACTACTGTCTACAACACCATCAGGTATCATACTACTGTCTACAACACCATCAGGTACCATACTATTGTCTATAACGCCATCAGTTACCGTACTACTGTCTATAACACCATCAGGTACCATACTCCTGTCTATAACACCATCAGGTACCATACTACTGTCTATAACACCATCAGGTACCATACTACTGTCTATAACACCATCAGGTACCATACTACTGTCTATAACACCATCAGGTACCATACTACTGTCTATAACACCATCAGGTACCATACTACTGTCTATAACACCCATCAGGTACCATACTACTGTCTATATATAACACCATCAGGTACCATACTACTGTCTATAACACCATCAGGTACCATACTACTGTCTATAACACCATCAGGTATCATACTACTGTCTACAACACCATCAGGTACCATACTACTGTCTATATATAACACCCATCAGCTAGCATACTACTGTCTATTACACCATCAGGTACCATACTACTGTCTATAACACAAATAGGTACCATACTACTGTCTATAGCACCATCAGGTACCATACTACTTTCTATAACACCATCAGGTACCATACTACTGTCTATAACACCATCAGGTACCATACTACTGTCTATAACACCAGCAGGTACCATACTACTGTCTATAACACGATCAGGTACCATACTACTGTCTATAACACCATCAGGTACCATACTACTGTCTATAACACCATCAGGTACCATACTACTGTCTATAACACCAGCAGGTACCATACTACTGTCTATAACACCATCAGGTACCATACTACTGACTATAACACCATCAGGTACCATACTACTGTCTATAACACCATCAGGTACCATACTACTGTCTATAACACCCATCAGGTACCATACTACTGTCTCTATATAACACCATCAGGTACCATACTACTGTCTATAACACCATCAGGTACCATACTACTGTCTATAACACCATCAGGTACCATACTACTGTCTATAACACCATCAGGTACCATACTACTGACTATAACACCATCAGGTACCATACTACTGTCTATAACACCATCAGGTACCATACTACTGTCTATAACACCCATCAGGTACCATACTACTGTCTATATATAACACCATCAGGTACCATACTACTGTCTATAACACCATCAGGTACCATACTACTGTCTATAACACCATCAGGTACCATACTACTGTCTACAACACCATCAGGTATCATACTACTGTCTACAACACCATCAGGTACCATACTACTGTCTATAACGCCATCAGGTACCATACTACTGTCTATAACACCATCAGGTACCATACTCCTGTCGATAACACCCATCAGGTACCATACTACTGTCTATATATAACACCCATCAGCTAGCATACTACTGTCTATAACACCAGCAGGTACCATACTACTGTCTATAACACCATCAGGTACCATACTACTGTCTATAACACCATCAGGTACCATACTACTGTCTATAACACCCATCAGGTACCATACTACTGTCTATATATAACACCCATCAGCTAGCATACTACTGTCTATAACACCATCAGGTACCATACTACTGTCTATAACACCATCAGGTACCATACTACTGTCTATAACACCATCAGGTACCATACTACTGTCTATATATAACACCATCAGGTACCATACTACTGTCTATAACACCATCAGGTACCATACTACTGTCTATAACACCATCAGGTACCATACTACTGTCTATAACACCATCAGGTACCATACTACTGACTATAACACCATCAGGTACCATACTACTGTCTATAACACCATCAGGTACCATACTACTGTCTATAACACCCATCAGGTACCATACTACTGTCTATATATAACACCATCAGGTACCATACTACTGTCTATAACACCATCAGGTACCATACTACTGTCTATAACACCATCAGGTACCATACTACTGTCTACAACACCATCAGGTATCATACTACTGTCTACAACACCATCAGGTACCATACTACTGTCTATAACGCCATCAGGTACCATACTACTGTCTATAACACCATCAGGTACCATACTCCTGTCTATAACATCATCAGATACCATACTACTGTCTATAACACCATCAGGTACCATACTACTGTCTATAACACCCATCAGGTACCATACTACTGTCTATATATAACGCCATCAGGTACCATACTACTGTCTATAACACCATCAGGTACCATACTACTGTCTATAACACCATCAGGTACCATACTACTGTCTATAACACCATCAGGTACCATACTACTGTCTATAACACCATCAGGTACCATACTACTGTCTATAACACCATCAGGTACCATACTACTGTCTATAACACCCATCAGGTACCATACTACTGTCTATATATAACACCATCAGGTACCATACTACTGTCTATAACACCATCAGGTACCATACTACTGTCTATAACACCATCAGGTATCATACTACCGTCTACAACGCCATCAGGTACCATACTACTGTCTATATATAACACCCATCAGCTAGCATACTACTGTCTATTACACCATCAGGTACCATACTACTGTCTATAACACGAATAGGTACCATACTACTGTCTATAGCACCATCAGGTACCATACTACTTTCTATAACACCATCAGGTATCATACTACTGTCTACAACACCATCAGGTACCATACTACTGTCTATAACGCCATCAGGTACCATACTACTGTCTATAACACCATCAGGTACCATACTCCTGTCTATAACACCATCAGGTACCATACTACTGTCTATAACACCCATCAGGTACCATACTACTGTCTATATATAACACCCATCAGCTAGCATACTACTGTCTATAACACCAGCAGGTACCATACTACTGTCTATAACACCATCAGGTACCATACTACTGTCTATAACACCATCAGGTACCATACTACTGTCTATAACACCCATCAGGTACCATACTACTGTCTATATATAACACCCATCAGCTAGCATACTACTGTCTATAACACCATCAGGTACCATACTACTGTCTATAACACCATCAGGTACCATACTACTGTCTATAACACCATCAGGTACCATACTACTGTCTATATATAACACCATCAGGTACCATACTACTGTCTATAACACCATCAGGTACCATACTACTGTCTATAACACCATCAGGTACCATACTACTGTCTATAACACCATCAGGTACCATACTACTGACTATAACACCATCAGGTACCATACTACTGTCTATAACACCATCAGGTACCATACTACTGTCTATAACACCCATCAGGTACCATACTACTGTCTATATATAACACCATCAGGTACCATACTACTGTCTATAACACCATCAGGTACCATACTACTGTCTATAACACCATCAGGTACCATACTACTGTCTACAACACCATCAGGTATCATACTACTGTCTACAACACCATCAGGTACCATACTACTGTCTATAACACCATCAGGTACCATACTACTGTCTATAACACCATCAGGTACCATACTCCTGTCTATAACATCATCAGATACCATACTACTGTCTATAACGCCATCAGGTACCATACTACTGTCTATAACACCATCAGGTACCATACTCCTGTCTATAACATCATCAGATACCATACTACTGTCTATAACACCATCAGGTACCATACTACTGTCTATAACACCATCAGGTACCATACTACTGTCTATAACACCCATCAGGTACCATACTACTGTCTATATATAACACCATCAGGTACCATACTACTGTCTATAACACAATCAGGTACCATACTACTGTCTATAACACCATCAGGTACCATACTACTGTCTATAACACCATCAGGTACCATACTACTGTCTATAACACCATCAGGTACCATACTACTGTCTATAACACCATCAGGTACCATACTACTGTCTATAACACCATCAGGTACCATACTACTGTCTATAACACCCATCAGGTACCATACTACTGTCTATATATAACACCATCAGGTACCATACTACTGTCTATAACACCATCAGGTATCATACTACCGTCTACAACACCATCAGGTACCATACTACTGTCTATATATAACACCCATCAGCTAGCATACTACTGTCTATTACACCATCAGGTACCATACTACTGTCTATAACACGAATAGGTACCATACTACTGTCTATAGCACCATCAGGTACCATACTACTTTCTATAACACCATCAGGTATCATACTACTGTCTACAACACCATCAGGTACCATACTACTGTCTATAACGCCATCAGGTACCATACTACTGTCTATAACACCATCAGGTACCATACTCCTGTCTATAACACCATCAGGTACCATACTACTGTCTATAACACCCATCAGGTACCATACTACTGTCTATATATAACACCCATCAGCTAGCATACTACTGTCTATAACACCAGCAGGTACCATACTACTGTCTATAACACCATCAGGTACCATACTACTGTCTATAACACCATCAGGTACCATACTCCTGTCTATAACATCATCAGATACCATACTACTGTCTATAACACCATCAGGTACCATACTACTGTCTATAACACCATCAGGTACCATACTACTGTCTATAACACCCATCAGGTACCATACTACTGTCTATATATAACGCCATCAGGTACCATACTACTGTCTATAACACCATCAGGTACCATACTACTGTCTATAACACCATCAGGTACCATACTACTGTCTATAACACCATCAGGTACCATACTACTGTCTATAACACCATCAGGTACCATACTACTGTCTATAACACCATCAGGTACCATACTACTGTCTATATATAACACCATCAGGTACCATACTACTGTCTATATATAACACCATCAGGTACCATACTACTGTCTATAACACCATCAGGTACCATACTACTGTCTATAACACCATCAGGTATCATACTACCGTCTACAACACCATCAGGTACCATACTACTGTCTATATATAACACCCATCAGCTAGCATACTACTGTCTATTACACCATCAGGTACCATACTACTGTCTATAACACGAATAGGTACCATACTACTGTCTATAGCACCATCAGGTACCATACTACTTTCTATAACACCATCAGGTACCATACTACTGTCTATAACACCATCAGGTACCATACTACTGTCTATAACACCAGCAGGTACCATACTACTGTCTATAACACGATCAGGTACCATACTACTGTCTATAACACCATCAGGTACCATACTACTGTCTATAACACCATCAGGTACCATACTACTGTCTATAACACCAGCAGGTACCATACTACTGTCTATAACACCATCAGGTACCATACTACTGTCTATAACACCCATCAGGTACCATACTACTGTCTATATATAACACCCATCAGCTAGCATACTACTGTCTATAACACCATCAGGTACCATACTACTGTCTATAACACCATCAGGTACCATACTACTGTCTATAACACCATCAGGTACCATACTACTGTCTATAACACCCATCAGGTACCATACTACTGTCTATATATAACACCATCAGGTACCATACTACTGTCTATAACACCATCAGGTACCATACTACTCTCTATAACACCATCAGGTACCATACTACTGTCTATAACACCATCAGGTACCATACTACTGTCTATAACACCATCAGGTACCATACTACTGTCTATAACACCATACTGTAATACCATACTACTGTCTATAACACCATCAGGTACCATACTACTGTCTATAACACCATCAGGTACCATACTACTGTCTATAACACCATCAGGTACCATACTACTGTCTATAACACCATCAGGTACCATACTACTGTCTATAACACCCATCAGGTACCATACTACTGTCTATATATAACACCATCAGGTACCATACTACTGTCTATAACACCATACTGTAATACCATACTACTGTCTATAACACCATCAGGTACCATACTACTGTCTATAACACCATCAGGTACCATACTACTGTCTATGACACCATCAGGTACCATACTACTGTCTATAACACCCATCAGGTACCATACTACTGTCTATATATAACACCATCAGGTACCATACTACTGTCTATATATAACACCATCAGGTACCATACTACTGTCTATAACACCATCAGGTACCATACTACTGTCTATAACACCATCGGGTACCATACTACTGTCTATAACACCATCAGGTACCATACTACTGTCTATAACACCATCAGATGCCATACTACTGTCTATATATAACACAATCAGGTACCATACTACTGTCTATAACACCATCAGGTACCATACTACTGTCTATAACACCATCAGGTACCATACTACTGTCTATATTTAACACCCATCAGGTACCATACTACTGTCTATAACAACATCAGATACCATACTACTGTCTATATATAACAATCATCAGATACCATACTACTGTCTATAACACCAGCAGGTACCATACTACTGTCTATAACACCAGCAGGTACCATACTACTGTCTATAACACCAGCAGGTACCATACTACTGTCTATAACACCATCAGGTACCATACTACTGTCTATAACACCATCAGGTACCATACTACTGTCTATAACGCCATCAGGTACCATACTACTGTCTATAACACCATCAGGTACCATACTGCTGTCTATAACACCATCAGGTACCATAATACTGTCTATAACACCATACTATAATACCATACTACTGTCTATAACACCATCAGGTACCATCCCCATCTGGTGTCCTCTGGGGTCCCCTGGGGTTCTCACTCAACAACCACTCTTCCTGTGGTCCTCCGGTGTCCCCTGGGGTCCCCTGGTGTCCTCTGGGGTCCCATGTGGTCCTCTGGTGTCCCCTGTGGTCCTCTGGTGTCCCCTGGGGTCCCCTGTGGTCCTCTGGTGTCCCCTGGGGTTCTCACTCAACAACCACTCTTCCTGGGGTCCTCTGGGGGTTCTCACTCAACAACCACTCTTCCTGGGGTCCCCTGGGGTCCTCTGGGGTTCTCACTCAACAGATATACATAACATAGGGGATATGTGTGTGTGTGTGTGTGTCAGGTATTATAACTGTGTGCCCTTCGCTGGCTGTGTGTTCGTGGGGCCGTCGAAGCTGTCGTCATGCCAACCCAGAGTGAAGACATTTGAGGAGCTACCAATGGAAACGGCCTGGTATAAAACCCACAACAACGGAGTAAGATCTGTCTCTCCTGCACTCTCTCCATCCCTCTATCATTGAATATCTCTCCATCCCTCCATCATTGTATCTCTCTATCTCTCCATCCCTCTATCATTGTATCTCTCCATCCCTCTATCATTGTATCTCTCTATCCCTCTATCATTGTATCTCTCTATCTCTCCATCCCTCTATCATTGTATCTCTCCATCCCTCTATCATTGTCTCTCTATCTCTCCATCCCTCTATCATTGTATCTCTCCATCCCTCTATCATTGTATCTCACCATCCCTCTATCATTGTATCTCTCTCCATCCCTCTATCATTGTATCTCTCTCCATCCCTCTATCATTGTATCTCTCTCCATCCCTCTATCATTGTATCTCACCATCCCTCTATCATTGTATCTCTCTATCTCTCCATCCCTCTATCATTGTATCTCTCCATCCCTCTATCATTGTATCTCTCTATCTCTCCATCCCTCTATCATTGTATCTCTCCATCCCTCTATCATTGTATCTCACCATCCCTCTATCATTGTATCTCTTTCCGTCCCTCTATCATTGTATCTCTCTCCATCCCTCTATCATTGTATCTCACCATCCCTCTATCATTGTCTCTCCATCCCTCTATCATTGTATCTCTCTATCTCTCCATCCCTCTATCATTGTATCTCTCCATCCCTCTATCATTGTATCTCTCTATCTCTCCATCCCTCTATCATTGTATCTCTCTCCATCCCTCTATCATTGTATCTCACCATCCCTCTATCATTGTCTCTCCATCCCTCTATCATTGTATCTCTCCATCCCTCTATCATTGTATCTCTCTATCCCTCTATCATTGTATCTCTCTATCTCTCCATCCCTCTATCATTGTATCTCTCCATCCCTCTATCATTGTATCTCTCTATCCCTCTATCATTGTATCTCACCATTGCTCTATTCAAACTGCCAAATGTCAAACGGTTGGTGACATTTAATCAAATCTCTACTGAGGGGCTGTCCTGAGGGACTCTCCTGAGGGACTCTCCTGAGGGACTCTCCTGAGGGACTGTCCTGAGGGACTCTCCTGAGGGACTGTCCTGAGGGGCTGTCCTGAGGGACTGTCCTGAGGGGCTGTCCTGAGGGACTGTCCTGAGGGGCTGTCCTGAGGGACTCTCCTGAGGGACTCTCCTGAGGGACTGTCCTGAGGGACTCTCCTGAGGGACTGTCCTGAGGGGCTGTCCTGAGGGACTGTCCTGAGGGGCTGTCCTGAGGGACTGTCCTGAGGGACTCTCCTGAGGGACTCTCCTGAGGGACTGTCCTGAGGGACTGTCCTGAGGGGCTGTCCTGAGGGACTCTCCTGAGGGACTGTCCTGAGGGACTGTCCTGAGGGACTCTCCTGAGGGACTGTCCTGAGGGACTGTCCTGAGGGGCTGTCCTGAGGGGCTGTCCTGAGGGACTCTCCTGAGGGACTGTCCTGAGGGACTCTCCTGAGGGGCTGTCCTGAGGGGCTGTCCTGAGCGACTGTCCTGAGGGACTCTCCTGAGGGACTGTCCTGAGGGACTGTCCTGAGGGGCTGTCCTGAGGGACTGTCCTGAGGGACTCTCCTGAGGGACTGTCCTGAGGGACTCTCCTGAGGGGCTGTCCTGAGGGACTCTCCTGAGGAGCTGTCCTGAGGGACTCTACTGAGGGACTGTCCTGAGGGACTCTCCTGAGGGACTGTCCTGAGGGACTCTCCTGAGGGACTGTCCTGAGGGACTGTCCTGAGGGGCTCTCCTGAGGGACTCTCCTGAGGGACTCTCCTGAGGGACTGTCCTGAGGGGCTGTCCTGAGGGACTCTCCTGAGGGACTCTCCTGAGGAACTCTACTGAGGGGCTGTCCTGAGGGACTCTCCTGAGGGACTCTACTGAGGGACTCTCCTGAGGGACTGTCCTGAGGGCTCCTGAGGGACTGTCCTGAGGGACTCTGAGGGACTGTCCTGAGGGACTCTACTTAGGGACTCTCCTGAGGGACTGTCCTGAGGGACTGTCCTGAGTTAAGATCTGTTTTTTGGGTCTTCCTTTGACACCGCCTAATATATAGGTCCTGGATGGCAGGAAGCTTGACACCAGTGATGTACTGGGCCGTGGACAGTACCCAGAAATGTGGACTGTGGACTGTGCCCAGAAATGGTTGTCTGCTTGAAACATGTTATCAGGTTAAGCTAGTCTCCAGTTTCCAGCCTCAACAGGTCAACATGTTAAACTGGTCTCCAGTTTCCTCAACAGGTCAACATGCTAAACTGGTCTCCAGTTTCCTCAACAGGTCAACATGTTAAACTGGTCTCCAGTTTCCTCAACAGGTCAACATGCTAAACTGGTCTCCAGTTGCCTAAACAGGTCAACATGTTAAACTGGTCTCCAGTTTCCTCAACAGGTCAACATGTTAAACTGGTCTCCAGTTTCCTCAACAGGTCAACATGCTAAACTGGTCTCCAGTTTCCAGCCTCAACAGGTCAACATGTTAAACTGGTCTCCAGTTGCCTCAACAGGTCAACATGTTAAACTGGTCTCCAGTTGCCTCAACAGGTCAACATGTTAAACTGGTCTCCAGTTTCCAGCCTCAACAGGTCAACATGTTAAACTGGTCTCCAGTTTCCTCAACAGGTCAACATGCTAAACTGGTCTCCAGTTGTCTAAACAGGTCAACATGTTAAACTGGTCTCCAGTTTCCAGCCTCAACATGTTAAACTGGTCTCCAGTTGCCTCAACAGGTCAACATGCTAAACAGGTCAACATGCTAAACTGGTCTCCAGTTTTCAGCCTCAACATGTTAAACTGGTCTCCAGTTTCCTCAACAGGTCAACATGCTAAACTGGTCTCCAGTTGTCTAAACAGGTCAACATGTTAAACTGGTCTCCAGTTTCCAGCCTCAACATGTTAAACTGGTCTCCAGTTGCCTCAACAGGTCAACATGCTAAACAGGTCAACATGCTAAACTGGTCTCCAGTTTTCAGCCTCAACATGTTAAACTGGTCTCCAGTTTCCTCAACAGGTCAACATGCTAAACTGGTCTCCAGTTGCCTCAACAGGTCAACATGCTAAACTGGTCTCCAGTTTCCTCAACAGGTCAACATGCTAAACTGGTCTCCAGTTTCCTCAACAGGTCAACATGCTAAACTGGTCTCCAGTTGCCTCAACAGGTCAACATGTTAAACTGGTCTCCAGTTTCCAGCCTCAACAGGTCAACATGTTAAACTGGTCTCCAGTTTCCTCAACAGGTCAACATGCTAAACTGGTCTCCAGTTGTCTAAACAGGTCAACATGTTAAACTGGTCTCCAGTTTCCAGCCTCAACATGTTAAACTGGTCTCCAGTTGCCTCAACAGGTCAACATGCTAAACAGGTCAACATGCTAAACTGGTCTCCAGTTTTCAGCCTCAACATGTTAAACTGGTCTCCAGTTTCCTCAACAGGTCAACATGCTAAACTGGTCTCCAGTTGCCTCAACAGGTCAACATGCTAAACTGGTCTCCAGTTTCCTCAACAGGTCAACATGCTAAACTGGTCTCCAGTTTCCTCAACAGGTCAACATGCTAAACTGGTCTCCAGTTGCCTCAACAGGTCAACATGTTAAACTGGTCTCCAGTTGCCTCAACAGGTCAACATGCTAAACTGGTCTCCAGTTTCCTCAACAGGTCAACATGCTAAACTGGTCTCCAGTTGCCTCAACAGGTCAACATGCTAAACTGGTCTCCATGCTAAACTGGTCTCCAGTTTCCAGCCTCAACATGTTAAACTGGTCTCCAGTTTCCTCAACAGGTCAACATGCTAAACTGGTCTCCAGTTTCCTCAACAGGTCAACATGTTAAACTGGTCTCCAGTTTCCTCAACAGGTCAACATGCTAAACTGGTCTCCAGTTGCCTAAACAGGTCAACATGTTAAACTGGTCTCCAGTTTCCTCAACAGGTCAACATGCTAAACTGGTCTCCAGTTGCCTAAACAAGTCAACATGCTAAACTGGTCTCCAGTTGCCTAAACAGGTCAACATGCTAAGCCCTTGACTTGTCGTTATTGATTGCGATGCTGATGGACTGCTGTGTTCTCTCCCCAGGACAACCAGACAGACAGTGGGATGGTTCTGGCGTCAGAGGAGTTTGAGATGATCCAACACAAACACAGAGGAGCCAAGTATGTTTGACACACCAATAGCATCATGCCCTTAACCAATAGCATCATGCCCTTAACCAATAACATCATGCCCTTAACCAATAGCATCATGCCCTTAACCAATAGCATCATGCCCTTAACCAATAACATCATGCCCTTAACCAATAGCATCATGCCCTTAACCAATAACATCATGCCCTTAACCAATAGCATCATGCCCTTAACCAATAACATCATGCCCTTAACCAATAGCATCATGCCCTTAACCAATAGCATCATGCCCTTAACCAATAGCATCATGCCCTTAACCAATAGCGTCATGCCCTTAACCAATAACATCATGCCCTTAACCAATAACATCATGCCCTTAACCAATAGCATCATGCCCTTAACCAATAACATCATGCCCTTAACCAATAGCATCATGTCCTTAACCAATAGCATCATGCCCTTAACCAATAAAGTCTAACCAATAGCATCATGCCCTTAACCAATAACATCATGCCCTTAACCAATAAAGTCTAACCAATAGCATCATGCCCTTAACCAATAGCGTCATGCCCTTAACCAATAACATCATGCCCTTAACCAATAAAGTCTAACCAATAGCATCATGCCCTTAACCAATAGCGTCATGCCCTTAACCAATAGCGTCATGCCCTTAACCAATAGCATCATGCCCTTAACCAATAGCATCATGCTCTTAACCAATAAAGTCTAACCAATAGTGTCATGCCCTTAACCAATAGCATCATGCCCTTAACCAATAACATCATGCCCTTAACCAATAACATCATGCCCTTAACCAATAGCATCATGCCCTTAACCAATAAAGTCTAACCAATAGTGTCATGCCCTTAACCAATAACATCATGCCCTTAACCAATAGCATCATGCCCTTAACCAATAGCGTCATGCCCTTAACCAATAGCGTCATGCCCTTAACCAATAGTGTCATGCCCTTAACCAATAACATCATGCCCTTAACCAATAACATCATGCCCTTAACCAATAACATCATGCCCTTAACCAATAACATCATGCCCTTAACCAATAACATCATGCCCTTAACCAATAGCGTCATGCCCTTAACCAATAACATCATGCCCTTAACCAATAACATCATGCCCTTAACCAATAACATCATGCCCTTAACCAATAGCATCATGCCCTTAACCAATAACATCATGCCCTTAACCAATAACATCATTAATATGACAAGGCGTCTGTGTGGGTTGTCTGCTTTTTGAAAATGTAAAAAAAAAAAAACTGGTGTCAAAAAATAACAACAGCATATTGTCCTAACAGCTGTCTCCTCTCCTCTCCACTCCCCTCTCCTCTCCTTATCTACCTCCCCTCCTCTCTTCCCTCCTCTCTTTTCCCACCTCCCCTCCCCTCTCCTTCCCTCCTCTCCCACCTCGCCTCCTCTCTCCCCTCCCCACCTCCCCTCCTCTCTCCCCTCCCCACCTCCCCTCCTCTCCCCCCTCCCCTCCTCTCCCACCTCCCCCCCTCTCTCCTCCTACCTCCCCTCCCCTCCTTTCCCACCTCCCCTCCTTTCCCACCTCCCCTCCCCTCCCCTCCTTTCCTACCTCCCCTCCCCTCCTTTCCCACCTCCCCTCCCCTCCTTTCCCACCTCCCCTCCCCTCCTTTCCCACCTCCCCTCCCCTCCTTTCCCACCTCCCCTCCCCTCCCACCTCCTCCCCTCTCCCACCTCCTCCCCTCTCCCCTACCTCCTCCCCTCTCTTCTCTCCCCTCCCCTCCTTCCCCAGTAGTACAGAGCGTCTGGTGGTGGTAGAGTCCAGCGGTTCCAGACACCGACCAGCCTTCCTCTCCCACCTCCTCTCCCCTCCCCTCCTCTCCTCTCCCCCCAGTAGTACAGAGCGCCTGGTGGTGGTAGAGTCCAGCGGTAGCTCCGTTAGTTCCAGACACCGACCAGCCTTCCTCTCCCAGCTCTCTGGACAGACCTTTTACAACAACGAGTATGGTCAGCTGTCAGAGGAGGGCAGGGTCCTGGACTTCTTCTCCTCCCCTGATGATACACGCTGCCTCGCATCCTCCAACCTGTGATGTCATCATCACAGAGTGGGTAGCCCTTCCTCCTCCAACCAGTGATTGGCTACAGTGGGTTAGCCCCTCCTGTAATGTCACTATCACAGTGGGCTAGCCCCTCCTCCAACCTGTGATTGGCTACAGTGGGTAAGCCCCTCCTCCCCCAACCTGTGATTGGCTAGTGGGTAAGCCCCTCCTCCCCCAACCTGTGATTGACGACAGTGGGTTAGCCCCTCCTCCAACCTGTGATTGACTACAGTGGGTTAGCCCCTCCTCCTCCAACCTGTGGTTTAGCCCCTCCTGCTCCAACCTGTGATTGACTAGTGGGTTAGCCCCTCCTCCTCCAACCTGTGATTGACTACAGTGGGTTCCAATAGTTCAGATTCCAGCCTTGCTAGCCACAAGGGTTGGGATTATATTGTAGTATACTCAATCCCATCTCCTTCCCTCTCTTCCTTGCTGTCACTCCTTCCCCTCTCCATGGCCACACCGGCCCATACTGGACTGAGCCGTCAGTACCTGCAGTTCTCTAACCAACCACTGGGTGGCAGTAGTATGTCAAAACCAAAGTATTATATATCAACCACAGATCAGATGTGTATCTTTATACAGAGTAAGCTTTTGATTATTTGTAAAAAAAAATAAAAATTAAAAAATGAAAATAAAGAAATATATCTTCTTTAGTCATGTCTCAGGTCTGTTATTTTGCTAATAATAATGATATGGGAAGTGTCCAAACGTCATATATATGATGTTAGTCTGATCTGTAGTACATCATCTTATTATGAGGTCACTGTAGAGTGAGGGGGAGGAGTGTTCAGAGAAAGGACTTAATACGTCTCTCCTCCAGATAACATGGCTCTCCTCCAGATAACATGGCTCTCCTCCAGATGACACGACTTAATATGGCTCTCCTCCAGATAACATGGCTCTCCTCCAGATGACACGACTTAATATGGCTCTCCTCCAGATAACATGGCTCTCCTCCAGATGACACGACTTAATATGGCTCTCCTCCAGATAACATGGCTCTCCTCCAGATAACACGACTTAATATGGCTCTCCTCCAGATAACATGGCTCTCCTCCAGATAACACAACTTAATATGGCTCTCCTCCAGATAACATGGCTCTCCTCCAGATAACACGACTTAATATGGCTCTCCTCCAGATAACATGGCTCTCCTCCAGATAACACGACTTAACATGGCTCTCCTCCAGATAACAAGGCTCTCCTCCAGATGACACGACTTAATATGGCTCTCCTCCAGATGACACGACTTAATATGGCTCTCCTCCAGATGACACGACTTAATATGGCTCTCCTCCAGATAACATGGCTCTCCTCCAGATGACACGACTTAATATGGCTCTCCTCCAGATGACATGGCTCTCCTCCAGATGACACGACTTAATATGGCTCTCCTCCAGATGACATGGCTCTCCTCCAGATAACATGGCTCTCCTCCAGATGACACGACTGGTTCTGACAGGTCTAGAACTCTAGATTGGTCTCAGTCTACTGGCTTGTCTAGTGTGCATCCCAAATGGCTCCCTACTGAAAGCAGTACTTTAGACCAGGGCCTTTAGGGCTGTGGGTAACAGTAGATCCATTTGGGACAGACAAGGTGGGGGAGCGTATATCAACCTGACTGAAGGAGGGACGAGGGAGCAGAGGAGATGTAAATAAAGTGAAGGAGAGAAAAAAAGGAGTGTCACCTGACCAGACGCTCTCTCTCCTGACCAGACGCTCTCTCTCCTGACCAGACGCTCTCTCTCCTGACCAGGCGCTCTCTCACCCGACCAGGCGCTCTCTCACCCGACCAGGCGCTCTCTCACCCGACCAGGCGCTCTCTCACCCGACCAGGCGCTCTCTCACCCGACCAGACGCTCTCTCTAATGACCAGACGCTCTCTCTAATGACCAGACGCTCTCTCTAATGACCAGACGCTCTCTCACCTGACCAGGCGCTCTCTCACCCGACCAGGCGCTCTCTCACCCGACCAGGCGCTCTCTAACCCGACCAGACGCTCTCTCTAATGACCAGACGCTCTCTCTAATGACCAGACGCTCTCTCACCTGACCAGACGCTCTCTCACCCGACCAGGCGCTCTCTCACCCGACCAGGCGCTCTCTAACCCGACCAGACGCTCTCTCTAATGACCAGACGCTCTCTCTAATGACCAGACGCTCTCTCACCTGACCAGACGCTCTCTCACCCGACCAGACGCTCTCTCACCCGACCAGGCGCTCTCTCACCCGACCAGGCGCTCTCTCACCCGACCAGGCGCTCTCTCACCCGACCAGGCGCTCTCTCACCCGACCAGACGCTCTCTCTAATGACCAGACGCTCTCTCTAATGACCAGACGTTCTCTCACCTGACCAGACGCTCTCTCACCCGACCAGACGCTCTCTCACCCGACCAGACGCTCTCTCTAATGACCAGACGCTCTCTCTAATGACCAGACGTTCTCTCACCTGACCAGACGCTCTCTCTCCTGACCAGACGCTCTCTCTCCTGACCAGACGCTCTCTCTCCTGACCAGACGCTCTCTCTCCTGACCAGACGCTCTCTCACCTGACCAGACGCTCCCTCACCTGACCAGACGCTCCCTCTCCTGACCAGACGCTCAGCAGAGTGGAACTACAGAATTACAATGACCTTAAATTCAACGGGTGGAACGTTCCCACAGAAATGTAGCAAATCCAACAAATTACAACATACAATTTTTTTTTTTTACAATCTACTAAATAAAAAAGACAGTTTTCTGCAACATATTTTCATGTTGTTTCGCTTGGAATGTTCCAGGCCGATTGAGGGAGGACAACAAGTAACGGGATCATCACAAAATCATCGTCTCTGAAGAAAGGAGACTGACTAGTCAGAGGTCAGAGGTGGTTGGTTGTCATGAGGAAGTAGGAACTGGAACACCGTGGTTGAGGTCAGAGGTGGTTGGTTGTCATGAGGAAGTAGGAACTGGAACACCGTGGTTGCTAAAGTAACTTTACTGGTTGTTGCACACATCATCTGCTTCTTTCATGACAGGAAAATGTCTGACCTAGGCGAGTAATACCAGTTTTAAAGACTTCTATTTATCAATGGCTTTCATCTTAGTTGTCATGGCAGTGATGAGACCATTGATAAAGAACATCTTGACGGCACCCTATTCCCTGTGTAGTGCACTACATTTGATGAGCGCCCTATGGGCCCTGGTCTAAAAGTCATGCACTACATTGGCAATAGGGTGACATTTGGGATATAGCCCTTATAACTAAACAGTTCCCTCCCTTCCCACAGAAACCCTGTAACAACGTCAAACGGATAATACCGATTGTTTTCTATTACAAATCAAAAGAATACACACGTTTACATTCAGAAAAACATTAGAAGGAACTAAGAAAATACTATTATTTTTTGGCAAAAACATAAAGACGTACAAATCCTTTGAACATTTTCAGAAAGTAGATCAAACCAAAAACAACTTCATAACAAATGGATTTGACACAAGGACACTGAACAGATAGTACGGTCAGTCACAAGGTCAGTCACAATGGATTCAGGAAACTCTATAAAAAAAGGAGAGGGGCGGGGCAGGGCAGGAAACATTGACCACGTTGTAGTTCTACAACCAAGACCAGTTCTAGAACCAAGGCCAGCTCTAGAACCAAGACCAGCTCTAGAACCAAGACTAGCTCTAGAACCAAGACTAGCTCTAGAACCAAGACTAGCTCTAGAACCAAGACTAGCTCTAGAACCAAGACTAGTTCTAGAACCAAGACTAGCTCTAGAACCAAGACTAGTTCTAGAACCAAGACTACTTCTAGAGTTGGTCCATTATTCAGTCAATACCGTAATAGATTCAGCATTATGAAATGACAATAAGAAAAGCCTGGTTCAGACAACATTGAAATGAGAAACCAGACGACCCAGAAAGCTGAAAACTCTTGATTTGAGAGACATACTGTATGACATGGGCTTTAAAAAAAACCTAAGGCACAATTGATTCATTATATTTCCAATGGCTTGATGTGACAGTGTGATTCATTCCACAATACAATCATAAATACAGTATGTTACAATGTGGTATTCTACACCTGAAAAATACAGTTTATATTCACTTCATGTCACAAAGTACAAAATATTATGTAAAAAAACATTTGAAAGTAACATGAGAAAAAATTGGATGACAAATTACTACATTTTTACCACCCTATTTAATTCATAGTGCACTATTTATGAGGCTCCAAAAGAAGTGCACTATTTGAGGCTCCAAAAGAAGTGCACTATTTATGAGGCTCCAAAAGAAGTGCACTATTTATGAGGCTCCAAAAGAAGTGCACTATTTGAGGCTCCAAAAGAAGTGCACTATTTATGAGGCTCCAAAAGAAGTGCACTATTTATGAGGCTCCAAAAGAAGTGCACTATTTATGAGGCTCCAAAAGAAGTGCACTATTTATGAGGCTCCAAAAGAAGTGCACTATTTGAGGCTCCAAAAGAAGTGCACTATTTATGAGGCTCCAAAAGAAGTGCACTATTTATGAGGCTCCAAAAGAAGTGCACTATTTATGAGGCTCCAAAAGAAGTGCACTATTTATGAGGCTCCAAAAGAAGTGCACTATTTATGAGGCTCCAAAAGAAGTGCACTATTTATGAGGCTCCAAAAGAAGTGCACTATTTATGAGGCTCCAAAAGAAGTGCACTATTTATGAGGCTCCAAAAGAAGTGCACTATTTATGAGGCTCCAAAAGAAGTGCACTATAAAGGGTAAATGGTGCCATTTGAAATCAATCAGTTAACCATCCATCCTGTTGTCATCTGGGGAAATATACTGCCCGTCTCTGGCTGCATCTCAATAGTCTGGAGTCGCTTCCTCGCCTCGTCTCCTTTCCTTCCTCTGCTCTGACAGATGAAGGAATGTAAAGGCTCAGTTGGTAGAGCATGGCACTTGTAACGACAGGATGGTGGGATCGATTCCCGCTGGGGCCACCCATAAAGAAAAATGTGTAACATGACTAAGTCGCTTAGGAAACAACCGTCAGCTAAATGGTATATATTGTTATTATTCTAGCAGGTGAAGGAGAGGAAGCCTGTAGACTATTGAGATACACCCTTCTGGATGTTAGAAATACGTTTTATGAGGGCGTAGTGACACGTAGTGAGTGATGCGTCCTCGGGACAGCGTAGTGATATGTCCTCAGGACATCTTTCCTATCTGGATCTTCTTCCAGGCCTCGGAGGCTGTGAATATACAGGAGTCTATGATGCCTGCTACCGTGAACGTCCCCCCGATGATAGCACAGATCTGGAGGGGAGAGGGGGGGGACAGGTCAGGGGTTAGGATGAATCAGGATGTAGACATGAGGCTAGGGTTGTAGTTGAGGATAGGGTTAGGGTTGTAGTTGAGGCTAGGGCTAGGGTTGTAGTTGAGGCTAGGGTTAGGGTTGTAGTTGAAGCTAGGGTTAGGGTTGTAGTTGAAGCTAGGGTTAGGGTTGTAGTTGAAGCTAGGGTTAGGGTTGTAGTTGAGGCTAGGGCTAGGGTTGTAGTTGAGGCTAGGGTTGTAGTTGAAGCTAGGGCTAGGGTTGTAGTTGAAGCTAGGGTTAGGGTTGTAGTTGAGGCTAGGATTGTAGTTGAAGCTAGGGTTAGGGTTGTGGTTGAAGCTAGGGTTAGGATTAGGGTTGAATCTAGGGTTGTAGTTGAGGCTAGGGTTAGGGTTGTGGTTGAAACTAGGGTTAGGGTTAGGGTTGAATCTAGGGTTGTAGTTGAGGCTAGGGTTAGGGTTGTGGTTGAGGCTAGGGTTAGGGTTGAATCTAGGGTTGTAGTTGAGGCTAGGGTTGTAGTTGAAGCTAGGGTTAGGGTTGTAGTTGAATCTATGGTTAGGGTTGTAGTTGAGGCTAGGGTTGTGGTTGAATCTAGGGTTAAGGTTGTAGTTGAGGGTTAGGGTTGTAGTTGAATCTAGGGTTAGGGTTGAATCTAGGGTTGTGGTTGAGGTTAGGGTTAGGGTTGTAGTTGAATCTAGGGTTAGGGTTGTTGTTGAGGCTAGGGTTAGGGTTGTAGTTGAATCTAGGGTTGTAGTTGAGGCTAGGGTAAGGGGTTAGGGTTAGGGTAACATACCGTAGTTATGAACCGGTAGAGGGGTTAGGGGTTAGGGTAACATACCGTAGTTATGAACCGGTAGAGGGGTTAGGGGTTAGCGGTTAGGGTAACATACCGTAGTTATGAACCGGTAGAGGGGTTAGGGGTTAGCGGTTAGGGTAACATACCGTAGTTATGAACCGGTATAGGGGTTAGGGGTTAGCGGTTAGGGTAACATACCGTAGTTATGAACCGGTAGAGGGGTTAGGGGTTAGCGGTTAGGGTAACATACCGTAGTTATGAACCGGGTTAGGGGTTAGGGGTTAGGGTAACATACCGTAGTTATGAACCGGTAGAGGGGTTAGGGGTTAGCGGTTAGGGTTAGGGTAACATACCGTAGTTATGAACCGGTAGAGGGGTTAGCGGTTAGGGTTAGGGTAACATACCGTAGTTATGAACCGGTAGAGAGGTTAGGGTAACTTACCGTAGTTATGAACCGGTAGAGGGGTTGTCTCTTCTCTGTGTACTTGACTGTGATTGGACTGAGGTCATAGCGGTACCAGATAGCTGGGATAATCCTTCCTGTGTGGCTATAGGCTACGTACTCCTGTAGGGGCGGGACAAAGAGACATAACATATTTTTATAATATGTCATGTTATTATTGGCTGTGTACTGCTGCAGGGGCGGGACAAAGAGACATGTCATATTATTGGCTGTGTACTGCTGCAGGGGCGGGACAAAGAGACATAACATTATAATATGTCATATTATTGGCTGTGTACTGCTGCAGGGGCGGGATAAAGAGACATAACATTATAATATGTCATATTATTGGCTGTGTACTGCTGCAGGGGTGGGACAACGAGACATAACATTATAATATGTCATATTATTGGCTGTGTACTGCTGCAGGGGCGGGACAAAGAGACATTATAATATGTCATATTATTGGCTGTGTACTGCCAATGTGGAGGCTATATACAGGGGGTGCCAGTACAGAGTCAATGTGGAGGCTATATACAGGGTATTACGGTAGAGTCAATGTGGAGGCTATATACAGGGTATTACGGTACAGAGTCAATGTGGAGGCTATATACAGGGTGTTACGGTACAGAGTCAATGTGGAGGCTATATACAGGGTGTTCACTGTACAGAGTCTATGTGGAGGCTATATACAGGGTATTACGGTACTGAGTCAATGTGAAGGCTATATACAGGGGGTACCAGTACAGAGTCAATGTGGAGGCTATATACAGGGGGTACCAGTACAGAGTCAATGTGGAGGCTATATACAGGGGGTACCGTTACAGAGTCAATGTGGAGGCTATATACAGGGGGTACCGTTACAGAGTCAATGTGGAGGCTATATACAGGGGGTACCGTTACAGAGTCAATGTGGAGGCTATATACAGGGGGTACAGAGTCAATGTGGAGGCTATATACAGGGGGTACCGGTACAGAGTCAATGTGGGGGCTATATACAGGGGGTACCGGTACAGAGTCAATGTGGAGGCTATATACAGGGGGTACCGGTACAGAGTCAATGTGGAGGCTATATACAGGGTGTTATGGTACAGAGTCAATGTGGAGACTATATACAGGGGGTACCGGTACAGAGTCAAAGTGGAGGCTATATACATATACAGGGGGTACCAGTACAGAGTCAATGTGGAGGCTATATATAGGGGGTACCAGTACTGACTCAAAGTGGAGGCTATTTACAGGGGGTACTGGTACAGAGTCAATGTGGAGGCTATATACAGGGGGTACCGGTACAGAGTCAATGTGGAGGCTATATATAGGGGGGTACCGGTACAGAGTCAGTGTGCAGGGGTACAGGTTAGTCGAGGTAATTGTACAGGTAGGTAGAGGTAAAGTGACTTTGTGTGGGGTCAATGTAATAGGCCAGTGGCCATTTGATTAACTGTTCAGCTCATATGGCTTGGGGGTAGAAGCTGTTAAGGAGCCTTTTGGTCCTAGACTTGGCGCTCCGGTACCGCTTGCTGTGCGGTAGCAGAGAAAGCAGTCTATGACTTGGGTGACTGGAGTATGACAATTTTTAGGGCCCTCTGACAGTGCCTGGTATAGAGGTCCCAGATGGCAGGAAGCTTGGCCCCAGTGATGTACTGGGCCATACGCACTACCCTCTGTAGTGACAAATGCCGAGCATTTGCCGGTCAGGATGCTCTCGATGGTGCAGCTGCTGAACCTTTTGAGGATCTGGGGACCAATGTGAAATCTTTTGTCTCCTGGGGTGGAAAAGGTGTTGTCGTGCCCTCTTCACAACTGTCTTAGTGTGTTTGGACCATGTTAGTTTTTTGGTGATGTGGACACCAAGGAACTTGAAGCTCTCAACCTGCTCCACTGCAGCCCCATCGATGAGAATGGGTGCGTGCTCAACCCTCCTTTTCCTGTAGTCCACAATCAGCTCCTTTGTCTTGCTCACATTGAGGAGAGGTTGTTTCCTGGAATCACACTGCCAGGCTGTCTCATCATTGGCGGTGATCAGGCCTACCCCAGTTGTGTCATCAGCAAACTTAATGATGGTGTTGGAGTCGTGTTTGGCCACACAGTCGTGGGTGAACAGGGAGTACAGGAGGGGACTAAGTACACACCCCTGAGAGGCCCCAGTGTTGAGGATCAGCGTGGCAGACGTGTCGTTGCCTACCCTTAGCACCTGGGGGCGACCCGTCAGGAAGTCCAGGATCCAGTTGCAGAGGGAGGTGTTTAGTCCCAGGGTCCATAGCTTAAATCGATGAGCTTTGTGGGCACCATGGTGTTGAGCTGGAGTCAATGAACAGTATTCTCACATACCGAGCCAGTCAAAAGTTTGAACTAATTCAAGGGTTTTTCTTCATTTTTATTATGCCTCTCCTGGCACAAAAATCCAAGCAAGCTCGGCTTTGTTTTGATGGTTTATGACCATCCATCTTCCTCTTGATCACATTCCAGAGGTTTTCAATGGGGTTCAGGTCTGGAGAGATTGGGCTGGCCATGACTGGGTCTTGATCTGGTGGTTCTCCATCCACACCTTGACTGACCTGGCTGTGTCGCATGGAGCATTGTCCTGCTGGAAAAACAATCCTCAGAGTTGGGGAACATTGTCAGAGCAGAAGGAAGCAAGTTTTCTTCCAGGACAACCTTGTACGTGGCTTGATTCATGCGTCCTTCACAAAGACATATCTGCCCGATTCCAGCCGTGCTGAAGCACCCCCAGATCATCGCTGATCCTCCTCCAAACTTCACAGCGAGAAACTGTGGCTTGTAGGCCTCTCGAAGTCTGGCACCCACTCTGAAATTTGGTGCAGGTGAATGGGGGCTGACCCAGGACCTATTCCCTCACCTGAGCCAATCACAGCTCTCCTGATGGGAGGCCTTACCTCTTCCTGTCCAGGACTATAAACTAAATGTGTGAACACCACTCCTTGTATAACGACAAAGGACTACCGCCCGCGGGGATCTTGAGATACTGGACTTCTGACTGCTTTGCTCTGGACCTTGTTGACTACAGTATACTGGCAGGGGTAGGGTTATAGTCCATACCTTGTTGACTACAGTATACTGGCAAGGGTAGGGTTCTAGCCCATACCTCGTTGACTACAGTATTCTGGTAGGGTTCTAGTCCATACCTTGTTGACTACAGTATACTGGCAGGGGTAGGGTTATAGTCCATACCTTGTTGACTACAGTATACTGGCAGGGATAGGGTTCTAGTCCATACCTTGTTGACTACAGTATACTGGCAGGGGTAGGGTTCTAGTCCATACCTCGTTGACTACAGTATACTGGCAGGGGTAGGGTTCTAGTCCATACCTTGTTGACTACAGTATTCTGGCAGGGGTAGGGATCTAGTCCATACCTCGTTGACTACAGTATTCTGTCAGGGTTCTAGTCCATACCTCGTTGACTACAGTATTCTGGTAGGGTTCTAGTCCATACCTTGTTTACTACAGTATTGTGGTAGAGTTCTAGTCCATACCTTGTTGACTACAGTATACTGGCAGGGGTAGGGTTCTAGTCCATACCTCGTTGACTACAGTATTCTGGTAGGGTTCTAGTCCATACCTCGTTGACTACAGTATTATGGTAGGGTTCTAGTCCATACCTCGTTGACTACAGTATTCTGGTAGGGTTCTAGTCCATACCTCGTTGGCTACTGTGTACTGGTAGGGTTCTAGTCCATACCTTGTTGGCTACAGTATTCTGGTAGGGTTCTAGTCCATACCTTGTTGGCTAATGTGTACTGGTAGGGTTCTAGTCCATACCTCGTTGGCTACTGTGTACTGGTAGGTTTCTAGTCCATACCTTGTTGACTACAGTATTCTGGTAGGGTTCTAGTCCATGCCTTGTTGACTACAGTATTCTGGTAGGGTTCTAGTCCATACCTTGTTGACTACAGTATTCTGGTAGGGTTCTAGTCCATACCTCGTTGACTACAGTATTCTGGTAGGGTTCTAGTCCATACCTTGTTGACTACAGTATTCTGGTAGGGTTCTAGTCCATACCTCGTTGACTACAGTATTCTGGTAGGGTTCTAGTCCATACCTCGTTGACTACAGTATTCTGGTAGGGTTCTAGTCCATACCTCGTTGACTACAGTATTCTGGTAGGGTTCTAGTCCATACCTTGTTGGCTACAGTATTCTGGTAGGGTTCTAGTCAATACCTTGTTGACTACAGTATTCTGGTAGGGTTCTAGTCCATGCCTTGTTGACTACAGTATTCTGGTAGGGTTCTAGTCCATACCTTGTTGACTACAGTATTCTGGTAGGGTTCTAGTCCATACCTCGTTGACTACAGTATTCTGGTAGGGTTCTAGTCCATACCTCGTTGGCTACTGTGTACTGGTAGGGTTCTAGTCCATACCTCGTTGGCTACTGTGTACTGGTAGGGTTCTAGTCCATACCTTGTTTACTACAGTATTGTGGTAGGGTTCTAGTCCATACCTTGTTGACTACAGTATACTGGCAGGGGTAGGGTTCTAGTCCATACCTCGTTGACTACAGTATTCTGGTAGGGTTCTAGTCCATACCTCGTTGACTACAGTATTCTGGTAGGGTTCTAGTCCATACCTCGTTGACTACAGTATTCTGGTAGGGTTCTAGTCCATACCTCGTTGGCTACTGTGTACTGGTAGGGTTATAGTCCATACCTTGTTGGCTACAGTATTCTGGTAGGGTTCTAGTCCATACCTTGTTGGCTAATGTGTACTGGTAGGGTTCTAGTCCATACCTCGTTGGCTACTGTGTACTGGTAGGTTTCTAGTCCATACCTTGTTGACTACAGTATTCTGGTAGGGTTCTAGTCCATGCCTTGTTGACTACAGTATTCTGGTAGGGTTCTAGTCCATACCTTGTTGACTACAGTATTCTGGTAGGGTTCTAGTCCATACCTCGTTGACTACAGTATTCTGGTAGGGTTCTAGTCCATACCTTGTTGACTACAGTATTCTGGTAGGGTTCTAGTCCATACCTCGTTGACTACAGTATTCTGGTAGGGTTCTAGTCCATACCTCGTTGACTACAGTATTCTGGTAGGGTTCTAGTCCATACCTCGTTGACTACAGTATTCTGGTAGGGTTCTAGTCCATACCTTGTTGGCTACAGTATTCTGGTAGGGTTCTAGTCAATACCTTGTTGACTACAGTATTCTGGTAGGGTTCTAGTCCATGCCTTGTTGACTACAGTATTCTGGTAGGGTTCTAGTCCATACCTCGTTGACTACAGTATTCTGGTAGGGTTCTAGTCCATACCTCGTTGGCTACTGTGTACTGGTAGGGTTCTAGTCCATACCTCGTTGGCTACTGTGTACTGGTAGGGTTCTAGTCCATACCTCGTTGGCTACTGTGTACTGGTAGGGTTCTAGTCCATACCTTGTTGGCTACTGTGTACTGGTAGGAGAACCTCTGTTTTCCACTCAGGTCTTCATAGACTGTTGGGACAATCTTTAGGATGTAGTCATGAGATGCCAGAGCTGCAAGGGAACACAAGTTAACTTTTATAACAGGAATAAAATAGTATAGTTATTTTTAATGAGAGACTGCTAGAATAGGCGTTGTTCTAGTAACCATAGTAACCCTTTTGGATTCCCATGAGAGGAACGTTTCCATGTCTTAGTCCTTCTGCTCTGTAGGGGTCTCTCTCACACCTCTCATACACAGGCAACAGACAGAGAGATAAACAGATCTCTACGTACGGTTGGAGACCAGCCTGTCAGCTCCTCCCAACGCATTAAAGGCTCCTTGGACATTCTGCACCTGTAGCGAGACAGAGACGAGACAGACAGGAGACGAGACAGACAGAGACGAGACGAGACAGACAGACAGAGACGAGACAGACAGACAGAGACGAGACAGACAGAGACGAGACAGACAGACAGACAGGAGACGAGACAGACAGACAGACAGAGACGAGACAGACAGACAGACAGGAGACGAGACAGACAGACAGACAGGAGACGAGACAGACAGATACGAGACAGACAGACAGGAGCCAAGACAGACAGAACCAAGACAGACAGACAGACAGGAGCCGAGACAGACAGACAGACAGGAGCCGAGACAGACAGACAGACAGGAGCCGAGACAGACAGACAGACAAACGCCGAGACAGACAGACAGACAAACGCCGAGACAGACATACAGACAGGAGCCGAGACAGACATACAGACAGGAGCCGAGACAGACAGACAGAGACGAGACAGACAGGAGATGAGACGAGACAGAGACGAGACAGACAGGAGACGAGACAGACAGAGACGAGACAGACAGACAGAGACGAGACAGACAGACAGAGACGAGACGAGACAGACAGACAGAGACGAGACAGACAGAGACGAGACAGACAGAGACGAGACAGACAGAGACGAGACGAGACAGACAGACAGACAGGAGACGAGACAGACAGAGACGAGACAGACAGACAGGAGCCGAGACAGACAGACAGGAGCCGAGACAGACAGACAGGAGCCGAGACAGACAGACAGACAGGAGCCGAGACAGACAGACAGACAGGAGCCGAGACAGACAGGAGCCGAGACAGACAGACAGACAGGAGCCGAGACAGACAGACAGACAGGAGCCGAGACAGACAGACAGACAGGAGCCGAGACAGACAGACAGACAGATAGGAGCCGAGACAGACAGACAGACAGATAGGAGCCGAGGCAGACAGACAGACAGATAGGAGCCGAGACAGACAGACAGGTGCCGAGACAGACAGACAGGAGCCGAGACAGACCCAAGACAGACCCAAGACAGACCCAAGACAGACCCAAGACAGACAGGAGCCGAGACAGACCCAAGACAGACACAGACAGAGAGGTATTTAGGAGGATCTTACATATTATCTTACTCTCCATTGTGTGTGTGCCCATGTGCACAACGTGTCAGTACGCAGGATGATGTTGGATAAGATAGAGAGGGTGTCTATAGAAGTGTCCTGACCTGTAGTTTCAGATAGAGAGGGTGTCTATAGAAGTGTCCTGACCTGTAGTTTCAGATAGAGAGGGTGTCTATAGACGTGTCCTGACCTGTAGTTTCAGATAGAGAGGGTGTCTATAGAAGTGTCCTGACCTGTAGTTTCAGATAGAGAGGGTGTCTATAGAAGTGTCCTGACCTGTAGTTTCTCCCCGAAAGCCAGTTTGTGTATGACGTGTGTCATGTCAGGGCTCTGGGGCTGGGCTGTGGCGCTATGGGTCGACACGTGGAAGTTACCTGGTACCTAGAGAGAGGCCACACAGATATTACCATACAGAGACAATATCACCATACAGAGACAATATCACCATACAGAGACAATATCACCACACAGAGACAATATCACCACACAGAGACAATATCACCACACAGAGACAATATCACCACACAGAGACAATATCACCACACAGAGACAATATCACCACACAGAGACAATATCACCATACAGAGACAATATCCCCACACAGAGACAATATCACCATACAGAGACAATATCACCATACAGAGACAATATCACCACACAGAGACAATATCACCACACGGAGACAATATCACCATACAGAGACAATATGGTTGTCTGTGTAGTGGGGGTCAGAGGTCCGTGTAGTGGGGGTCAGGGGTCCGTGTAGTGGGGGTCAGGGGTCCGTGTAGTGGGGGTCAGAGGTCCGTGTAGTGGGGGTCAGAGGTCCGTGTAGTGGGGGTCAGGGGTCCGTGTAGTGGGGGTCAGGGGTCCGTGTAGTGGGGGTCAGGGGTCCGTGTAGTGGGGGTCAGGGGTCCGTGTAGTGGGGGTCAGGGGTCCGTGTAGTGGGGGTCAGGGGTCCGTGTAGTGGGGGTCAGGGGTCCGTGTAGTGGGGGTCAGGGGTCCGTGTAGTGGGGGTCAGGGGTCCGTGTAGTGGGGGTCAGGGGTCCGTGTAGTGGGGGTCAGAGGTCCGTGTAGTGGGGGTCAGAGGTCCGTGTAGTGGGGGTCAGGGGTCCGTGTAGTGGGGGTCAAAGGTCTGTGTAGTGGGGGTCAGAGGTCTGTGTAGTGGGGGTCAGAGGTCTGTGTAGTGGGGGTCAGGGGTCCGTGTAGTGGGGATCAAAGGTCTGTGTAGTGAGGGTCAGAGGTCTGTGTAGTGGGGGTCAGAGGTCTGTGTAGTGGGGGTCAGAGGTCTGTGTAGTGAGGGTCAGGGGTCCGTAAAGTGGGGGTCAGAGGTCCGTGTAGTGGGGGTCAGGGGTCCGTGTAGTGGGGGTCAAAGGTCTGTGTAGTGAGGGTCAGAGGTCTGTGTAGTGGGGGTCAGAGGTCTGTGTAGTGGGGGTCAGAGGTCTGTGTAGTGGGGGTCAGGGGTCTGTGTAGTGGGGGTGAGAGGTCTGTGTAGTGAGGGTCAGAGGTCTGTGTAGTGAGGGTCAGAGGTCTGTGTAGTGGGGGTCAGAGGTCTGTGTAGTGGGGGTCAGAGGTCTGTGTAGTGGGGGTCAGAGGTCTGTGTAGTGGGGGTCAGGGGTCTGTGTAGTGGGGGTCAGGGGTCTGTGTAGTGGGGGTCAGGGGTCTGTGTAGTGGGGGTCAGGGGTCTGTGTAGTGGGGGTCAGAGGTCTGTGTAGTGGGGGTCAGAGGTCTGTGTAGTGGGGGTCAGAGGTCTGTGTAGTGGGGGTCAGAGGTCTGTGTAGTGGGGGTCAGAGGTCTGTGTAGTGGGGGTCAGAGGTCTGTGTAGTGGGGGTCAGGGGTCTGTGTAGTGTAGTGGGGCTCAGAGGTCTGTGTAGTGGGGGTCAGAGGTCTGTGTAGTGGGGGTTAGAGGTCTGTGTAGTGGGGGTCAGAGGTCTGTGTAGTGGGGGTCAGAGGTCTGTGTACTGGGGGTCAGAGGTCTGTGTACTGGGGGTCAGAGGTCTGTGTACTGGGGGTCAGAGGTCTGTGTAGTGGGGGTCAGAGGTTACTTTGTTAATAGTGAACTCTCCCTCGAAGCGACAGCCATGTCCGTGGTTGAGAGGAACCTTCATGGAGTTGTCTATGTGCCCCACCTCATGACGACCCATCTCATCCTGGATATCAAGACCCACCACTGGGGGGGGAGAGAGGACAACGGTGGTCAGATCATTTCTGTTGGGTACCGGCCTAGTCACAGTACAGTACATAGCAACAATACATCTCTTTCTCCTTCTCAGTCCTGCTAGGTCTGATCTCTCCTGGCACATAGGCAGACAGGACCCTATTTAAGGACACCCTCTATCAGGTGAAGGACCCACACACACAGAGACAGAGAGAGAGAAGCAACAGGCCTAACCCCCACTTTTACACCCCACCAGGCCCCATCCTGCGACCTACGAGGTATGTATCAGATGCTCAACATGCTCTGCTCATACCTACTGTGATGGTCTGGGCCTAAACCAAACAAAAACAACACTAGACACTATGGAACACAAAGCTTTTACTATCTCATCCTGAAATATACAAGGTCAGAGGTCATCTGCCTTTGGCCTAAAGAGCAGGAACCCAGACTTACAGAAATACAGAAATGGTCATCCTACAAGAAACAAGGAGATGGACCCACTGGTTGTCCTCTAGGTTACAGAGAGCTGGTAGTCCCATCCACCACACTACCAGGTGTGAAACAGGGAAGAGACTCAGGTGGTATAAAGGAGACAGACCCACTGGTTGTCCTCTAGGTTACAGAGAGATGGTATTCCCATCCACCACACTACCAGGTGGGTGGTATAGAGGAGATGGACCCACTGGTTGTCCTCTAGGTTACAGAGAGATGGTAGTCCCATCCACCACACTACCAGGTGGGTGGTATAGAGGAGATGGACCCACTGGTTGCCCTCTAGGTTACAGAGAGATGGTAGTCCCATCCACCACACTACCAGGTGGGTGGTATAGAGGAGATGGACCCACTGGTTGCCCTCTAGGTTACAGAGAGCTGGTAGTCCCATCCACCACACTACCAGGTGGGTGGTATAAAGGTGATGGACCCACTGGTTGTCCTCTAGGTTACAGAGAGCTGGTAGTCCCATCCACCACACTACCAGGTGGGTGGTATAGAGGAGATGGACCCACTGGTTGCCCTCTAGGTTACAGAGAGCTGGTAGTCCCATCCACCACACTACCAGGTGGGTGGTATAGAGGAGATGGACCCACTGGTTGTCCTCTAGGTTACAGAGAGCTGGTAGTCCCATCCACCACACTACCAGGTGTGAAACAGGGAAGAGACTCAGGAGATATGCTAATTTGGTGTAGAGCAGACCTAACTCACTCTATTAAATTAGTCAAAACAGGAATATTTTATATCAGTCTAGAAATTAATAACAAAATAATAACTGAGAAAAATTCTTCACACAGTTGAAGTCAGAAGTTTACGTCCACTTAGGTTGGAGTCATTAAAACTTGTTTTTCAACCACTCCACACATTTCTTGTTGACAAACTAGTTTTGGCAAGTCGGTTAGGACATCTACTTTGTGCATGACACAAGTCATTTTTCCAACAATATAGAATTTAGACAGATTATTCCACTTATAATTCACTGTATCACAATTCCAGTGGGTCAGAAAGTTTACATACACTAAGTTGACTGTGCCTTTAAACAGCTTGGAAAATTCCACAAAATGATGTCATGGCTTTTGAAGCTTCTGATAGGTTAATTGACATAATTTGAGTCAATTGGAGGTGTACCTGTGGATGTATTTCAAACGGTATTTTAAACTTAGTTCCTCTTTGCTTGACATCATGGGAAAATTAAAAGAAATCAACCAAGATCTCAGAAAAAAAAATTGTAGACCTCCACAAGTCTGGTTCATCCTTGGGAGGAATTTCCAAATGCCTGAAGGTACCACGTTCATCTGTACAAACAATAGTACACAAGTATAAACACCATGGGACCACGCAGCCGTCACGATGTTGGAACATTGCTGCTATAACAGCCCCCAATCTTCTGGGAAGGTTTTCCCCTAGATGTTGGAACATTGCTGCTATAACAGCCCCCAATCTTCTGGGAAGGTTTTCCCCTAGATGTTGGAACATTGCTGCTATAACAGCCCCCAATCTTCTGGGAAGGTTTTCCCCTAGATGTTGGAACATTGCTGCTATAACAGCCCCCAATCTTCTGGGAAGGTTTTCCACTAGATGTTGGAACATTGCTGTGGGGACTTGCTTCCATTCAGCCACGAGTATTAAGGAGGTTGGACGATTCGGCCTGGCTCGCAGTCGGCGTTCCAATTCATCCCAAAGGTGTTTGATGGTGTTGAGGTCAAGGCTCTGCAGGTCAGTCAAGTTCTTCCACACCAATCTCGACAAACCATCTTTGTATGGACCTCGCTTTGTGCACGGGGGCATTGTCATGCTGAAACAGGATAGGGCCTTCCCCAAACTGATGCCACAAAGTAGGAAAAACAGAATCGTCTAGAATGTCATTGTGTGCTGTAGCATTAAGATTTCCCTTCACTGGAACTAAGGGGCCTGAACCATGAAAAACAGCCCCAGACCATTATTCCTCCTCCACCAAACTTTACAGTTGGCACTATGCATTGGGGCAGGTAATGTTCTCCTGGCGTCCTCCAAACCCAGATTCGTCCATCCGACTGCCAGATGGTGAAGCGTGATTCATCACTCCAGCCAACGCATGGTGATCTTAGACTTGTGCGATGAAAACCCATTTCATGCTCCCGACAAACAGTTATTGTGCTGACGATGCTTCCAGAGGCAGTTTGCTGCCCAGGAAAGATGATTTTTACGTGCAATGTGCTTCAGCGCTCGGCTGTCCTGCTCTGTGAGCTTGTGTGGCCTACCACTTTATGGCTGAGACGTTGTAGCTCCTAGATGTTTCCACTTCACAATAGCAGGTCAGAAATTTGACAAACTGACTTGTTGGAAAGGTGGCATCCTATGACAGTGCCACATTGAATGTCACTGACTTCTTCAGTAAGGCCATTCTACTGTCAATGTTTGTCTATGGAGATTGCATGGCTGTGTGCTCGATTTTATACACCTGTCACCGGGTGTGGCTGAAATATCTTAATCCACTCATTTGAAGGGTTGTCCACATACTTTTGTCTATATAGTCTATTTCCGAGAGATTACGCAAACCCACAAAGAATTCTAAAACCAATCCAATCTTGATAAACTCCCACATCTATTAGGCCCCCAAAAAAATCCCTTTTATACTTTAACTATTTGCACATCGTTACAACACTATATGTATATAGTCATAATATGACATTAGAAATGTCTCTATTCCTTTGAAGCTTTTGTGAGTGTAATGTTTACTGTTCATTTATATTGTTTATTTCACTTTTGTTTATCTCCTTCACTTGCTTTGGCAATATTAATGTATGTTTCCCATGTCAATAAAGCCCTTAAATAAAATTGAGTGAGAGGGAGACAGAGCGAGAGACAGAGAGGGAGAAAGAACGAGAGACAGAGAAAGAACGAGAGACAGAGAAAGAACGAGAGACAGAGAGGGAGAAAGAACGAGAGACAGAGAGGGAGAAAGAACGAGAGACAGAGAGGGAGAAAGAACGAGAGACAGAGGGAGAAAGAACGAGAGACAGAGAGGGAGAAAGAACGAGAGACAGAGAGGGAGAAAGAACGAGAGACAGAGAGGGAGAAAGAACGAGAGACAGAGAGTGAGAAAGAACGAGAGACAGAGAGTGAGAAAGAACGAGAGACAGAGTGAGAAAGAACGAGAGACAGAGAGGGAGAAAGAACGAGAGACGGAGAGGGAGAAAGAACGAGAGACAGAGAGGGAGAAAGAACGAGAGACAGAGAAAGAACGAGAGACAGAGAGGGAGAAAGAACGAGAGACAGAGAGGGAGAAAGAACGAGAGACAGAGAGAGAGAGATGTCTATCCACATGCAGAGCCACCTTCCACTTCTGGTAATTGAGATGACAAGTTTAGACTCATCAGCTCCAACAACGTACCGGTCAAAGGCAGGGTGGGTATAGATAGATAGATATAGATAGTGGGTATAGATAGATAGATAGATATAGATAGTGGGTATAGATAGATAGATATAGATAGTGGGTATAGATAGATAGACATAGATAGTGGGTATAGATAGATAGATATAGATAGTGGGTATAGATAGATAGATAGTGGGTATAGATAGATAGATAGTGGGTATAGATAGATAGATATAGATAGTGGGTATAGATAGATATAGATAGATATAGATAGTGGGTATAGATAGATAGATATAGATAGTGGGTATAGATAGATAGATATAGATAGTGGGTATAGATAGATAGATATAGATAGTGGGTATAGATGTTGGTAAGCTAGAAGCCTGGATAAAAGATAACCCTCTCCATTTCAGATATATAAATACACATTTAAAAGAAGGCTAGAGAGAATGATCTGAATCCTTCATATCTCCTTTTAGATGTAGATGTTGGTCAGGGCTGGAGGACAACAAGTCAGCCTTTTCAATACACATTTAAGTAAGTAGAGAATGACGTAATTTAGAGAGAGACACATGGCCAGAAGCCTGGAGGAGAACAGTCATTTAATTCTACTTCAGTCTTAATATTACACAACGTTACAAAACGGAGCGGAGGGGATACATATTGAATACACATTTATAGAAGGAAGACAGTGTCATGCCATGGTTCTCTTTTTTTAGACTCTAAACAATTCCTTTCGTATATTCATCATGTGTTATTGCATCAAGTCAAAAGATCAAGGCTTTGCTTGTTAAAGTGTCTGTAAAAGGTCATTCCAGGGAGGGAGGAGGGACCCTGGAAGAGCCGTGAAACTGAAGAAATATGTCATAGTGAGTAAACAGATAGACATTATCTCTCTCTCTCTCTCCGAGTGGGTTGAAACTGACATGTTTCATCATGGAACTGAAATTAATAAAATAACTAAATGTTACTCTGTGAGTCACGACTCAAGATGAAGAACATATTACGTCATGGAGAAATGTGAGAGGAGAAACACACTGTTCATTTAATACAGTGAGGTAGTATTGACGTCTCCGTACTGGCCGCGTCTCCGTACTGGCCGCGTCTCCGTACTGGCCGCGTGATGGCCACGTCTCCGTACTGGCCATGTGATGGCCACGTCTCCGTACTGGCCATGTGATGGCCACGTCTCCGTACTGGCCGCGTCTCCGTACTGGCCGCGTCTCCGTACTGCCCGCGTCTCCGTACTGCCCGCGTCTCCGTACTGGCCGCGTCTCCGTACTGGCCGCGTCTCCGTACTGGCCGCGTCTCCGTACTGGCCGCGTCTCCGTACTGCCCGCGTCTCCGTACTGGCCGCGTCTCCGTACTGGCCGCGTCTCCGTACTGGCCGCGTCTCCGTACTGGCCGCGTCTCCGTACTGGCGGCCTGATGGCCGCGTCTCCGTACTGGCCGCGTCTCCGTACTGGCCGCGTCTCCGTACTGGCCGCGTCTCCGTACTGGCTGCGTGATGGCCGCGTCTCCGTACTGGCTGCGTGATGGCCGCGTCTCCGTACTGGCCACGTCTCCGTACTGGCGGCGTGATGGCCGCGTCTCCATACTCCCCGTGTCTCCATACTGGCCGCGTGATGAGACAGTCTCCTGGTCATTGTCCCTCCGGACAGTCTCCTGGTCTCCTGGTCATTGTCCCTCCAGAGACAGTCTCCTGGTCATTGTCCCTCCAGAGACAGTCTCCTGGTCTCCTGGTCATTGTCCCTCCAGAGACAGTCTCCTGGTCGTTGTCCCTCCAGAGACCGTCTCCTAGTCATGTCTGATTTCCCATCAAAAGCTTTGGTCCATATCAATGTTCTCTGTTGTTTTGAGATTGGGGGGGGAGCAGTAGCCATGGTTGGTATTGTCGTGAGGTTTACGGTAAACTAAGATTTTCTTAGACAGCAGCACTAGACGATTATAATTAGAAACACACTTTCTAATAATGGGATAGAGCCATCTAATACCAGTGGTTAATTAGAAGATATTTCCATGAGCGATATACTAAAAATGGGAGCCAGACACAGAACGAATTGGCTAAAACCTTGTAGATGTGTTAGTTAGAACGACGGGGGCAGTGCAGAGCAACGTGATAGAAAATCAATGGTATGTTAGTTAGAAGCTAAGATACTAGTGTATGATTTTTTTTAAATGGACAAAATAAAAGTGTTTTTCTTTTAAAAACGAGGACGTTTCTAATTGACCACAAACTTTTGAACGGTAGTGTATATATGCGGACACCTTTATATAGCCTGATGCCAGCGCTGGTGTAGACCTAAATCACATCCGAGAGAAATAGGCCAAGCATGATCGCTACCTGAAGCAAGAGAAAACATTTAATGTAGCGAAAGATTATAGTGTCCCCTGGAAAAACACTGATCAACACTTTGGTTCCTACCCTGTCACAATAAGGCCTCCATAGAGATTATATTGATATTCTAACTCCTAATTTTATGAACGCCTCCCTGGCTTTTTCATTCGTTGTCATGTCAAACAACACTGTATTCAAAAGTGCTCACTAGTACATTCTAACTATAGAATCATTCTATTTCCAAGATTCCGAAATTTCATCCAAGTTAGTATTTTTTTGTTCGTTGTGCGTGACCTCAGGGTGGCAACACATTCATGGGGATTTCTCCATGCTGGTGGTTTTATACTATTCAAATCAAACTTCCACCAGACGTTGATCTCATTTCAGATCCTTCCCACACCTCCACGTAAGGCTGCACAACATGGGCAGAAATTAGAGGCCTGATTTGGAACAAAATGTTGCAATTTGACTAGGAATTTAGATGAAAACACATGGGTGGTCCCACGCCCCATTTACCTGCTGCCCCGCCAGGGTCATACAACAGGTCCTATATACAGTTAGTACATTCAGACAGTAATACAGTACATAACAGTGGATATGTACGTATTAATAATGACCTCCTATATAAAGTTAGTACTTTCAGACAGTAATACAGTACATAACAGTGGATATGTACGTATTAATAATGACCTCCTATATAAAGTTAGTACTTTCAGACAGTAATACAGTACATAACAGTGGATATGTACGTATTAATAATGACCTCCTATATAAAGTTAGTACATTCAGACAGTAATACAGTACATAACAGTGGATATGAATGAATGCATAATATACTCACAATCACAGTGTAAGTTTGGCAAACTGATGTTCAAACTCACATCAATCTTCCCACCACTGTTCTTATCAGGGTCATCCACATACAGCTCGTTAACACTGGGGGGAGAGAGAGAGAGAGAGAGAGCGAGAGAGCGAGAGAGAGAAAGAGAGCGAGAGAGAGAAAGAGAGCGAGAGAGACAGAGAGAGAGAGAGAGAGAGACAGAGAGACAGAGAGAGACAGAGAGACAGAGAGAGAGAGACAGAGAGAGAGAGACAGAGAGAGAGAGACAGAGAGAGAGAGAGACAGAGCGAGCGAGAGAGACAGAGACAGAGAGACACAAAGGGACAGACAGGGAGAAAGAGAGACAAAGGGACAGACAGAGAGAAAGAGAGACAAAGGGACAGAGAGAGAGAAAGAGACAGAGAGGGACAGACAGAGGGACAGACAGGTTAGATACACATGTGGATAATTTAAACAAGCATTCAAGTTATAGAACAAGGAGCATCTTTCAAGGAACCCACAAAGTGGGAGAGATGAACCATCTTCATTCGAGTACAGATAGAGATCCCTTTCAATGTTCTGATTCACCCCCAGCTGTCACAATGTACCCACAATGTTCTGATTCACCCCCAGCTCTCACAATGTACCCACAATGTTCTGATTCACTCCCAGCTGTCACAATGTACCCACAATGTTCTGATTCACCCCCAGCTGTCACAATGTACCCACAATGTTCTGATTCACCCCCAGCTGTCACAATGTACCCACAATGTTCTGATTCACCCCCAGCTGTCACAATGTACCCACAATGTTCCGATTCACCCCCAGCTGTCACAATGTACCCACAATGTTCCGATTCACCCCCAGCTGTCACAATGTACCCACAATGTCCTGATTCACCCCCAGCTGTCACAATGTACCCACAATGTCCTGATTCACCCCCAGCTGCCACAATGTTCTGATTCACCCCCAGCTGTCACAATGTACCCACAATGTTCTGATTCACCCCCAGCTGTCACAATGTACCCACAATGTTCTGATTCACCCCCAGCTGTCACAATGTTCCCACAATGTTCATCTTCCTGCTAATTAAGATAAAAGTACATTGGTGCATCTTTGTCATCTAATTTCCTTTCTCTCCTCCCCCTGCCCTCCACCTCCCCCACAGCCCAGCACAGGAGAAGCTGTACACCCCTTCCTCCCCCAATCTCAAGCTGCCTCATGCACACAGCATAATATCCCATCAGAGAGATGTCTCCATGTTAGTTACGGGCACCAGACGCGTCACAAAGCATCAGAATGAACACAAGACATCCTCATTCTTGATCAACACTCGTTATGTTTCTGTCTTTGTTACGTCTTTAAAAGAAAAGGAAATAATTAGATTTTGGGCATTTTTTACATTTCACGCGTGAAGCCCAGAGGGAGTGGATAGATGGTCCCGAACCAACACAGATTAGTCGAGCATTGTAAGGATAGATGGTCCCGAACCAACACAGATTAGTCGAGCATTGTAAGGATAGATGGTCCCGAACCAACACAGATTAGTCGAGCATTGTAAGGACAGATGGTCCCGAACCAACACAGATTAGCCTAGCATTGTAAGGATAGATGGTCCCGAACCAACACAGATTAGTCTAGCATTGTAAGGGTCTATGGTCCCGAACCAACACAGATTAGCCTAGCATTGTAAGGGTCTATGGTCCCGAACCAACACAGATTAGCCTAGCATTGTAAGGATAGATGGTCCCGAACCAACACAGATTAGTCTAGCATTGTAAGGACAGATGGTCCCGAACCAACACAGATTAGTCGAGCATTGTAAGGATAGATGGTCCCGAACCAACACAGATTAGTCGAGCATTGTAAGGATAGATGGTCCCGAACCAACACAGATTAGTCTAGCATTGTAAGGACAGATGGTCCCGAACCAACACAGATTAGTCGAGCATTGTAAGGACAGATGGTCCCGAACCAACACAGATTAGTCTAGCATTGTAAGGATAGATGGTCCCGAACCAACACAGATTAGTCTAGCATTGTAAGGACAGATGGTCCCGAACCAACACAGATTAGTCGAGCATTGTAAGGATAGATGGTCCCGAACCAACACAGATTAGTCGAGCATTGTAAGGATAGATGGTCCCGAACCAACACAGATTAGTCTAGCATTGTAAGGATAGATGGTCCCAAACCAACACAGATTAGTCTAGCATTGTAAGGATAGATGGTCCCGAACCAACACAGATTAGTCTAGCATTGTAAGGACAGATGGTCCCGAACCAACACAGATTAGTCGAGCATTGTAAGGACAGATGGTCCCGAACCAACACAGATTAGTCTAGCATTGTAAGGATAGATGGTCCCGAACCAACACAGATTAGTCTAGCATTGTAAGGATAGATGGTCCCGAACCAACACAGATTAGTCTAGCATTGTAAGGATAGATGGTCCCGAACCAACACAGATTAGCCTAGCATTGTAAGGACAGATGGTCCCGAACCAACACAGATTAGTCTAGCATTGTAAGGACAGATGATGTCCCTAATCAACATTGTAAAGGGTAAAACTCTTATGTCTATAATGTATTTTTGTTGTGTGTATGGACCCCAGGAAGATCAGCTGTTAACTAGATGTCGTCATGGCACCAGCTGACGGCGATCCAAATACAGATATAGGAGGGGAGATGAAGTCCCCAGCTAATTGATTTGGAGTCAGATATGTTGGCGTCAACGTAATAGTAAAAGGGTTAGGAAAACCAAGTACAACTTCACCATGGACTTCACTAACTTTAAGCACCAGCTGTCAGAGCAGCTCACAGATCACTGCACCTGTACACAGCCCATCTGTAAATAGCCCATCTACCTCATCCCCATATTGTATGTATTTATCTTGCTCCTTTGCACCCCAGTTTCTCTACTTGCACATTCGTCTTCTGGACATCTATCACTCCAGTGTTTAAATGCTAAATTGTAATTACTTCGCCACTTCGGCCTATTTATTGCCTTTTTACCTTCTTACTTTGTTTATTCCATGTGTTGTCTGTGTCACACTGCTTTGCTTTATCTTGACCAGGTCGCAGTTGTTGAGAACAAGTTCTCATTTACTGGTCTACCTGGTTAAATAAAGGTGATCTGGTCTACCTGGTTAAATAAAGGTGATCTGGTCTACCCGGTTAAATAAAGGTGATCTGGTCTACCCGGTTAAATAAAGGTGATCTGGTCTACCTGGTTAAATAAAGGTGATCTGGTCCACCCGGTTAAATAAAGGTGATCTGGTCCACCCGGTTAAATAAAGGTGATCTGGTCCACCCGGTTAAATAAAGGTGATCTGGTCCACCCGGTTAAATAAAGGTGATCTGGTCCACCCGGTTAAATAAAGGTGATCTGGTCCACCCGGTTAAATAAAGGTGATCTGGTCCACCCGGTTAAATAAAGGTGATCTGGTCCACCCGGTTAAATAAAGGTGATCTGGTCTACCCGGTTAAATAAAGGTGATCTGGTCAAACCGGTTAAATAAAGGTGATCTGGTCTACCTGGTTAAATAAAGGTGAAATAAAACTATTTTTATTTTTATGAACAGAGTTGAGTGGAGACGAGTGTGTGGCCGGTATCTCAGACGACACGGAGTGAAGGTAACCTGACCCTAGACCTGTGGTTAAGACAGGAGATATGGTGCTGTACTGTACTTACAGTTGATTGGCTATGAATGACGCCTGTTCATACGTCTGGATGTGGGGGGTATTTCTGTGTGTTTTAGGGAAAACCCCAGATGAAGACCAAGAGCCAGAACAATATAATGTTTAATTAACTTCCACTGAATGTCTCTCAGTTTTAAACCAGGAAATAATGTGCTCATCGGGTACTTTTAGTATTTAATGTGTCAGTGGAGGTAGAGGAGGTGTGTGTACGTACTTACATTTCAGTGGCTATGAATCCCTTCAGCTCAGAGAGGAACAGGAACAACATGAAGACACAGCAGATAATGGACACTGTGGAGGGGAGAGGAGGGAGGAGAGAAGGGGAAGGAGGAGATGGAGGAGAGGAGAGGAGAGGAGAGGAGAGGAGAGGAGAGGAGAGGAGAGGAGAGGAGAGGAGAGGAGAGGAGAGGAGAGGAGAGGAGAGGAGAGGAGAGGAGAGGAGAGGAGAGGAGAGGAGAGGAGAGGAGAGGAGGGAGGGATATCCACAGTTAGATTTGTTTATTGAGCGATACACTGCTATTAAACCAAATAAAGGATTTTGGGCTGAGACCCACCCCACTATGGGCTGCAGTCCATCAGCCTAAAACTTCTAGAACCTTCTAAAACTTCCGTAATCTACTAGAGAATAACCCTCCAATGAGCAGTAGTTTCTAGCCTTGGCCCAGTCCATTACTAATGAGCAGTAGTTTCTAGCCTTGGCCCAGTCCATTACTAATGAGCAGTAGTTTCTAGCCTTGGCCAAGTCCATTACATATTTATAGCTACGTTAGGTAAAAACCTGCAGTCAACCTGTGCAACATGTTAGGAGATAAAGGAGATCACGTTCTTTCTCTCACCGGCCACATTATTTGACACTATGAGGCTCACCGTAGTTCCCCAGAACAGTTGAGTCAGTCAGGAGTTCTGTATCTACTGGTGAGTCTCTGTTGTACGGCACACATGAGGTGATGACGTTACACTTGAATGTAATTCACTACTGAATGTAATTCACTACTGAATGTAATTCACTACTAAATGTAATTCACTACTAAATGTAATTCACTACTGAATGTAATTCACTACTAAATGTAATTCACTACTGAATGTAATTCACTACTAAATGTAATTCACTACTAAATGTAATTCACTACTGAATGTAATTCACTACTAAATGTAATTCACTACTAAATGTAATTCACTACTAAGTGTTTTCTATCAGATATCTGTAGCTGCCATTTTGTCCCTGTGCTTCCGTTCTTCCCCCCTCTGCTCTGAGTACACATGCTGCTCTTCCTATAAACCTATGCATCAGCTCTAATATGGTAATGAGTGTTTTGAATTAATCATCGCCTTAGAAATCGCTGTGACCATGTTTTCCACTCAGTTTCATCCTGTTGTTCAACTTCTCTATTCAAATTGTTCATCACAGTGAGGTGAGTTTTAAAAGAATGATACTGTTTTAAATGTATTTGCAATGTCAGAGTGGTAGGAGAGACAATAGAGCGCTGAGTAGCAGCCCAGCGGACCGGCAGGTAGCCCAGCCCAGCGGACCAGGGTCTGTAGAAGGGGGGAGAGGAGGGTCTGTAGAGGGGGGGAGAGGAGGGTCTGTAGAGGGGGGGAGAGGAGGGTCTGTAGAGGGGGGAGAGGAGGGTCTGTAGAGGGGGGAGAGGAGGGTCTGTAGAGGGGGGGAGAGGAGGGTCTGTAGAGGGGGGGAGAGGAGGGTCTGTAGAGGGGGGGAGAGGAGGGTCTGTAGAGGGGGGGAGAGGAGGGTCTGTAGAGGGGGGGAGAGGAGGGTCTGTAGAGGGGGGGAGAGGAGGGTCTGTAGAGGGGGGGAGAGGAGGGTCTGTAGAGGGGGGGAGAGGAGGGTCTGTAGAGGGGGGAGAGGAGGGTCTGTAGAGGGGGAGAGGAGGGGCTATAGGGAGGAGGGCAGGGCTATAGGGAGTTCACTGTGTTCTACCAGAGGAAAACAATGTAGCATAGCCATTCCTTATCGATATGAAAGAAATGGCTACTTACTGTAAGTACTAGAAATACTATGGTATCAATATGGTATCCTACCATCTGGTATAATACATGGAATCTGTGCCATATTTCTTTACACTAATTAAATAGCTTTTAGTCTTCACAAAGAGACAAGGGGTGCCCATCTGAGTACGTTCTGTAGGGGTCAGTGGTCAAAATAGAGTTGGAAAAGACTAGAGAGCGAGAGAGAGACTCACTCAGCCTCAATGACATCATAAGAATGTGACCTACCTCCGGTGATGTCAGAGGGCAGGAGATCTTTGTGGGCTATACTCAGCCTTGTCTCAGGATGGTAAGTTGGTGGTTGAAGATATCCCTCTAGTGGTGTGGGGGCTGTGCTTTGGCAAAGTGGGTGGGGTTATATCCTGCCTGTTTGGCCCTGTCCGGGGGTGTCATCGGACAGGGCCACAGTGTCTCATGACCCCTCCTGTCTCAGCCTCCAGTATTTATGCTGCAGTAGTTTACGTGTCGGGGGGCTAGGGTCAGTTTGTTATATCTGGAGTACTTCTCCTGTCTTATCCGGTGTCCTGTGTGAATTTAAGTATGCTCTGTCTAATTTTCTCTCTCCCTGTCCCCTCTCGGAGGACCTGAGCCCTAGGACAATGCCTCAGGACTACTTGGCATGATGACTCCTTGCTGTCCCCAGTCCACCTGGCCGTACTGCTGCTCCAGTTTCAACTGTTCTGCCTGCGGCTATGGAACCCTGACCTGTTCACCAGACGTGCTACCTGTCCCAGACCTGCTGTTTTCAACTCTCTAGAGACAGCAGGAGCGGTAGAGATACTCAATGATCAGCTATGAAAAGCCAAATGACATTTACTCCTGAGGTGCTGACCTGTTGCACCCTCGACAACTACTGTGATTATTATTATTTGACCCTGCTGGTCATCTATGAACTTCTGAACATATTGGCCATGTTCTGTTATAATCTCCACCCGACACAGCCAGAAGAGAACTGGCCACCCCTCATAACCTGGTTCCTCTAGGTTTATAATCTCCACCCCTCATAGCCTGGTTCCTCTCTAGGTTTCTTCCTAGGTTCTGACCTTTCTAGGGAGTTTTTCCTAGCCACCTGCATTGCTTGCTGTTTGAGGTTTTAGGCTGGGTTTCTGTACAGCACTTTGAGACATCGGCTGATATAAGAAGGGCTGTATAAATACATTTGAATGTCAACCGTGTTTACATTCTCCCTTGATGTCATCAGGGATGGGCCAATGATGAATCAACGCTGGTAATGATTAGGAAACTGAAACAAAACAAACACATAGCTGATCTCCTAGTAATCCCTGTGTATAATCACTGTCAGGCGCCTGACACGGTGACAGCCTGGTGACGAAACAGGAAAACAACATGACAGAACAAAGAAACAAAAGATTCCACTGGATACCAGAGGACTGACTGACAGTTCTAGAATGCCTGAGGGCTGAGGGGGCGGGGCACAGGAAATCATTAACATTCTCTTACACACGGTTGTGTTTCCCCTGAGTAATGACAGGTATCATGGTATCATGGTGGTGTCATGTGTTTAATAAGGAAGTTCAGGGGCACGTGCCCACTCAGATGTGTCCTGTTCCAACGTTTTCAGATGTTCAATTACAAACATTTATATTTTAAGCCCAAAGTTTAATTAAAATGATTCAGGAAAAGAAATGATCCCCCCCATTCTTCCTAGAGATGCCTGGGCAGGATACATCTAGTGTGTGCAGTATGGTCAGTGAAGTAAGCATGGTGGGAATCACCCACAGGGGTGGGGCACATTGATCTTCGGTTATATTAAAAACAGCAAACATTTGCCTCCACTTTTTTTTCTAAATTGTGCAGAATTGCAGGAAACTAAACATTTCTCTCTTCGCTGTCACGAGGGTGGGGGGGTGGGGGGGGGGGGGGGGGCAGCTAGAATGGTTTTCTTGCAAGGTGTTGGGGGGGGGGGGGGGGATTTTGGATGTGGCAATTTTTTTTATATTTTTTTATTTAACATTTGTTTAACCAGGCAAGTCAGTTAAGAACAAATTATTATTTACAATGACGGCCTACCCCGAGCCAAACCCAGACGACGCTGGGCCAATTGTTAGCCGCCCTATGGGACTCCCAATCACGGCCGGTGGTGATACAAACTAGATTGGAAACAGGGGGTCTGTAGTGACGCCTCTAGCACTGAGATGCAGTGCCTTAGACCTCTGAACCAGGGTCGGCCCCTCACGATGAGCTCGATTGTTGAGGGCCCTACAGCGTATGATTTGATTTTAGCTGTCAGTGATGGGCAGGAAGTGTGCCTAGATAACCTACGCAGAAATATATATATATATTTTTGACATAATCATTATGCCCAATTCGATGATGCTAGATTGCAGGCAAAAGCTGTTTCTGGTGATTAAAAAGTTAGAGAATTGAGATTTTTTTCAATTAGTTAGTTAATTCTCTAACTATTTGGCTAAGGTGTATGTAAACTTCCACTGCACATACCTGAACTCTGACAGGTGAGTAGACAAACTGAACCATGATAAGTGTGTGTGTGTGGAGGGCTACTCACCCACAGCTCCTGTGTATGTGGGCTGGGTCAGGTCTTTGGGTACTTTCCTGTAGATATCCAACCTAATGGAAGAGAAAGAGGGAGGGGTTAGAAAAACAAAAACCAGCAATGAACGGGGTTTACAAGATGACAGAAAGGACACAAGATCAGCAACTTTAGGTGTAACTTTAGGCACTCTATCATGTAGGACCTATCGTCCTTTAGGTGCAATCACTGAGAGCATTACCGTGATTATCTCTCAATACCACAAGGATGACGCGAGTGAAGTTTAGTCTTGAGCTGTCGGTTGGCTATCTTGGAATGTAGCAGGGAATCATTCTTCAAAAGCATGACTTATTTAGTTTATATATAAATACTATCACATAGGGCAATCTTCTGTATAACACCCTTGTCACAACACGACTGATTGGCTCAAACGCAATAAAAAGGAAATAAATTGTACAAATTAACAAGGCATGCCTGTTAATAACCTCTCTGGGATATGTGGGACACTAGCGTCCCACCTGGCCAATAGCCAGGGAAAATACAGGACGCCAAATTCAAATAAATTACTATAAAAATCAAACTTCCATTAAATCACACATTTAAGATACCAAATTAAAGCTACACTTGTTGTGAATCCAGCCAACATGTCAGATTTCAAAAAGGCTTTTGGGCGAAAGCAAACAATGCTATTATCTGAGGATAACATCATAGTAAACAAAGAGAGAAACCATATTTCAACCCTGCAGGAGCGACAAAACGCAGAAATAAAAATATAATTCATGCCTTACTTTTGACGAGCTTCTTTTGTTGGAATATGTCCCATAAACTTCACAAATTGTCCTTTTGTTCGATTAATTCCGTCGATATATACCCAAAATGTCAATTTATTTGGCGCGTATGATCCAGAAAAAAAACTGTTTTCAACTTGTTCAACGTGACTACAAAATATCTCAAAAGCTACCTGTAAACTTTGCCAAAACATTTCAAACTACTTTTGTAATACAACTTTAGGTATTTTTTTACGTAAATAATCAATAAAATTGAAGACGGGATGATCTGTGTTCAATACAGGAAGAAAACAAACTGAAGCATGCTTTCTGGTCACGCGCCTCTTAACAGTACACTTCAAGTGACCCTCGTTCAAGATGGCCGTACTTCTTCATTACACAAAGGAATAACCTCAACCAATTTCTAAAGACTGTTGACATCCAGTGGAAGCAATTTGAACTACAAGAAGGTCCCTTAGAAATCTGGATTACCAATGAAAACCCATTGAAAAGAGTGACCCCACCCCAAAAATCTGAATGGTTTGTCCTCGGGGTTTCACCTGCTGAATAAGTTCTGTTAAACTCACAGACATGATTCAAACAGTTTTAGAAACGTCAGTGTTTTCTATCCAAATCTACTACTAATACTATGCATATCTTATGTTCTGGGGATGAGTAGCAGGCAGTTGAACTTGGGCATTTCATCCGGACGTGAAAATACTGCCCCCTGTCACCAAGAAGTTAACTTCTTTAGGGTAGGGGGCAGCATTGGGAATTTTGGATGAAAAGTGTTCCCAAATTAAGCTGCCTGCTACTCGGTCATAAAAGCTACAATGTGCATATAATTAGTAGATTTGGATAGAAAACACTGAAGTTTCTAAAAATGTTGAATCATGTCTGTGAGTATAACAGAACTCATATGGCAGGCGAAAACCTGAGAAGAAATCCAACCAGGAAATCTGAGGTTTGTAGTTTTTCCAACTCAGCCCCTATCGAATACACAGTGGGATATTGGTCATGTTGCACTTCCTAAGGCTTCCACTAGATGTCAACAGTATTTAGAAACTGGTTTAAGGGTTCTACTATAAAGGAGGGGCTCATAAGAGATCTTTGAGTGAGTGCCACAGCCTCAGTCTCACGAGCTCATGGGAAAGGTAGCTACGTTCCACTTCATTTCTGAAGACAAAGGAATTGTCCGGGTGGAATATTATTGAAGATTTATGTTAAGGATAGGGGGCAGCATTTCCACTTTTGGATAAATAGCGTGCACAATTTCAACTTCCTGCTAATCATGCCAGGAATATATTATATGCATATGATTAGTAGGTGTGGATAGGAACACTTTTCATACAAAATTCCCAATACTGCCCCCTACCCTAAAGACGTTAACTTCTTGGTGACAGGGGGCAGTATTTTCACGTCCGGATGAAATGCCCAAAATTCAACTGCCTGCTACTCATCCCCAGAACATAAGATATGCATAGTATTAGTAGTAGATTTGGATAGAAAACACTGAAGTTTCTAAAACTGTTTCAATCATGTTTGTGACTATAACAGAACTTATGTAGCAGGCAAAACCCAGAGGAAAAACTGTTCAGATTTATATTTTTTTTTGCCTCTGACCGTTCCCTCAGTTGTCTTTGCCAAGGGATATTTGATAGCGACCATTTTACAGTTCCTATGACTTCCACAGGATGTCACCAGTCTTTGGAATTGGGTTGGAGTTAATCATTGGTGTAACGAAGAAGAGGCACATCCTGGAACAACATTACACTGTTGATAGTTACGCAAGAGGGAAAATGGTGCATGTTTTGTTTACTTTCTCTATCGAATACAGATTGCCCCGTCTACAATTTGATCAATTATTAACATTTAAAAATACCTAAAGTTGCATTACAAAAGTAGTTTGAAATATTTTGGCAAAGTTTATAGGCAACTTTTGAAATGTTTTATAGTGACGTTGTGTTTTGGAAAGCTGTTTTTTTCCGGATCAAACCTGCTTTATAAATGAACATTTTGGGTATATATGGACGGAATTAATCGAAAAAAAAGGACCAATTGTGATGTTTATGGGACATATTGGAGTGCCAACAAAGAAGCTCGTCAAAGGTAATGCATGTTTTATATTTTATTTCAGCGTTTTGTGTAGCGCCTGCTACGCTAGTTCTTTTGTTTACAACTGGTTCAGGGGGGTGCATGCTATCAGATAATAGCTTCTTATGCTTTTGCCGAAAAGCATTTTTTAAATCTGACATGTAGGCTGGATTCACATCGAGTGTAGCTTTAATTGAGTACCCTGCATGTGTGATTTAATGAAAGTTTGAGTTTTATCTCGTTTTATTTGAATTTGGCGCTATGCATTTCCCGAGGCTATTGGCCACTTGAGACGCTAGCGTCTCACTATCCCCAAGAGGTTAAAGATTGATTCTAAACATCGTTTGACATGTTGCTACGAAATGTAACGGAACTCTGACTTCGTCTGCTCCTAGTGAAAGCGCGCCATGAATGTGGATTACTGGACTGAACGCGCAAACAAAAGGAGCTATTTGGACATGAATTATGGACATTATCGAACAAAACAAACCTTTATTGTGGAACTGGGATTCCTGGGAGTGCATTCTGATGAAGATCATCAAAGGTAAGTGAATATTTATAATTCTATTCTGTTAACTCCAACATGGCGGATATCTGTTTGGCTTGATTTGGGCTCTGAGCGCTGTACTCAGATTATTGCTTTTTCGGTAAAGTTTTTTTTTTTTAAATATGACACAGCGGTTGCATTAATTAAGGAGAAGTGTATCTATAATTCTGTGCATAATACTTGTACTTTCATCAACATTTTATGAGCATTTCTGTAAATTGATGTGGCTCTCTGCTAAAATCACTGGATGTTTTGGAACTACTGAACGTAACGCGCCAATGTAAAATCAGATTTTGGGATATAATTATTTACTTTACCAAACAAAACATACATGTACTCTCTTTGGTTGGAAAATGACTGAATGCTTTCTGTGACTAGTTGCTGATCTAACATAATGATATGTACTGCTTTCGCCGAAAAGCGTTTTTGAAATCGGACACTGTGGTTGGATTTCCGTGAGTTTTATCTTTAAAATGGTGTAAAATACGTCTATGTTTGAGGAATTTTAATTATGGTACTTCTGTTGTTTTGAATTTGGCGCCCTGCAGTTTCACTGGCTGTTGAGAGGTGGGACGCTAGCCTCTAGGTTCATTGAAATACATTCCAGGTGACTACCTCATGAAGCTGGTTGAGAGAATGCCAAGAGTGCAAAGGGTGGCTACTTTGAAGAATCTCAACTATATTTTCATTTGTTTAACACTTTTTTGGTTACTACATTATTCAATATGTGAAATTTCATATGTTTGATGTCTTCACAACGTAGAAAACAGTGAAAATAAAGAAAAACCCTGGAATGAGTTGGTGTCCAAACTTTTGACTGGTACTGAATATAAATGATGACTGCAAAAACGTTGGGACTTCTGGGATCCCATTTTCCCCCAATTTGTTTTTCTTTCTCAAAACCATTAAAACCTCTAAATACTACATCTGGATGAATCTGAGGTGTTGGTTCATAAGGAGACGAAGTGTGCAGATGATTTTGAGCTTGAGTGTTACATATGTAAAGAAAGTTGTTAATAGTTCCCTTGTTTTTAGAGATATCAATACCACATGCCGTAAAAAATCAGATTTTTGATTTGTCAATAACTCAGCCATGTTTTGAGCAATCCCTTAGTTTTTATCAAACTAGGTTAAAAGACATGAGCCGAATTTGGTCATTTAAACACCACTTCTGGTTCTAAATTTGGATATGAGGATTTAAGTGAGACTGCTTTTAACAGCGCCACCTATAGGCCAACCGGTGGCATTCTGTTTAACCAAGCTTCTGAGTACCAAATTTAGACAAAAAGTGACCAACCTATGCTTGAGATATTTGACAGTTATTTGAAAGAGAGAGAGACAGAGAGAGAGGAGAGAGGTGGTGAGAGAGGGGGGGGGGGTATTTTCAGCACATTTTATATTCCCAGAATACTTTGCAGCATTACTGAAGAGCAGTGGAATGTTAGCTCTGAAACACAGCCATGACAAACAGGCCCAGACAGCCTCACACATTCCTGAAATCTGACCCCAGCAATGACCTATTAACCCCCAACACACAGACAGCCACATGGAAAAGTACACAAGACACACCAAACATCTGAACACAAATACCCACACCATCTCACACCATTTAGCATTGGCCTCATTGTTCAGGAAGATGTGTCTAGTTGGGTCAGCATTGGCCTCATTGTACAGGAAGATGTGTCTAGTCGGGTCAGCATTGGCCTCATTGTACAGGAAGATGTGTCTAGTCGGGTCAGCATTGGCCTCATTGTACAGGAAGATGTGTCAAGTCGGGTCAGCATTGGCCTAATTGTACAGGAAGATCTGATCGTTGCTAATTTGCTACTAAAACTAAAGTCAATAACACATCAAGACAGTGTGTTCTATGCTACTAGAGGACCCAGGAACCACTGCTCTAGGACTACTACAGGACCCAGGAAACACTGCTCTAGGACTACTACAGGACCCAGGAAACAGTGCTCTAGGACTACTACAGGACCCAGGAAACAGTGCTCTAGGACTACTACAGGACCCAGGAAACACTGCTCTAGGACTACTACAGGACCCAGGAAACACTGCTCTAGGACTACTACAGGACCCAGGAAACACTGCTCTAGGACTACTACAGGACCCAGGAAACACTGCTCTAGGACTACTACAGGACCCAGGAAACACTGCTCTAGGACTACTACAGGACCCATGAAACACTGCTCTAGGACTACTACAGGACCCAGGAAACACTGCTCTAGGACTACTACAGGACCCAGGAAACACTGCTCTAGGACTACTACAGGACCAGGAAACACTGCTTTAGGAATACTACAGGACCAGGAAACACTGCTCTGGGACTACTACAGGACCAGGAAACACTGCTCTAGACTACTAGAGGACCAGGAAACACTGCTCTAGGACTACTACAGGACCAGGAAACACTGCTCTAGACTACTAGAGGACCCAGGAAACACTGCTCTAGGACTACTACAGGACCAGGAAACACTGCTCTAGGACTACTACAGGACCAGGAAACACTGCTCTAGACTACTACAGGACCAGGAAACACTGCTCTAGGACTACTACAGGACCCAGGAAACACTGCTCTAGACTACTACAGGACCCAGGAAACACTGCTCTAGGACTACTACAGGACCAGGAAACACTGCTCTAGGACTACTACAGGACCCAGGAAACACTGCTCTAGACTACTACAGGACCAGGAAACACTGCTCTAGGACTATTACAGGACCCAGGAAACACTGCTCTAGGACTACTACAGGACCCAGGAAACACTGCTCTAGGACTACTACAGGACCCAGGAGACACTGCTCTAGGACTACTACAGGACCCAGGAAACACTGCTCTAGGACTACTACAGGACCCAGGAAACACTGCTCTAGGACTACTACAGGACCCAGGAAACACTGCTCTAGACTACTACAGGACCAGGAGACACTGCTATAGACTACTACAGGACCAGGAGACACTGCTCTAGGACTACTACAGGAACAGGAGACACTGCTCTAGGACTACTACAGGACCAGGAAACACTGCTCTAGGACTACTACAGGACCCAGGAAACACTGCTCTAGGACTACTACAGGACCCAGGAAACACTGCTCTAGGACTACTACAGGACCCAGGAAACACTGCTCTAGGACTACTACAGGACCAGGAAACACTGCTCTAGGACTACTACAGGACCCAGGAGACACTGCTCTAGTATACTACAGGACCAGGACACACTGCTCTAGACTACTAGAAGACCCAGGAAACACTGCTCTAGGACTACTACAGGACCAGGAAACACTGCTCTAGGACTACTACAGGACCAGGAAACACTGCTCTAGACTACTACAGGAACCAGGAAACACTGCTTTGGACTACTACAGGACCCAGGAAACAATGCTCTAGACTACTACAGGACCAGGAGACACTGCTCTAGGACTACTACAGGACCAGGAGACACTGCTCTAGGACTACTACAGGACCAGGAAACACTGTCCTAGACTACTAGAGGACCAGGAAACCCTGCTCTAGACTACTACAGGACCAGGAAACACTAATCTAGGACTACTACAGGACCAGGAAACACTGCTCTAGGACTACTACAGGACCCAGGAAACACTGCTCTAGGACTACTACAGGACCAGGAAACACTGCTCTAGGACTACTACAGGACCAGGAAACACTGCTCTAGACTACTACATGACCAGGAGACACTGCTCTAGGACTACTACAGGACCCAGGAAACACTGCTCTAGACTACTAGAGGACCCAGGAAACACTGCTCTAGACTACTAGAGGACCCAGGAAACACTGCTCTAGACTACTACAGGACCAGGAAACACTGCTCTAGACTACTACAGGACCAGGAAACATTGCTCTAGACTACTACAGGACCCAGGAGACACTGCTCTAAGACTACTAGAGGACCCAGGAAACACTGCTCTAGACTACTACAGGACCCAGGAAACACTGCTCTAGACTACTACAGGACCCAGGAAACACTGCTCTAGGACTACTACAGGACCAGGAAACACTGCTCTAGGACTACTACAGGACCCAGGAACGACTGCTCTAAGACTACTACAGGACCAGGAAACACTGCTCTAGGACTACTACAGGACCAGGAAACACTGCTCTAGGACTACTACAGGACCAGGAAACACTGCTCTAGACTACTAGAGGACCCAGGAAACACTGCTCTAGACTACTAGAGGACCCAGGAAACACTGCTCTAGACTACTAGAGGACCCAGGAAACACTGCTCTAGACAACTACAGGACCAGGAAACACTGCTCTAGACTACTAGAGGACCCAGGAAACACTGCTCTAGGACTACTACAGGACCCAGGAAACACTGCTCTAGGACTACTACAGCACCCAGGAAACACTGCCCTAGACTACTAGAGGACCCAGGAAACATGGTCTTGACATGTTGAGTTCTCTAGGGCAGCTAGCTAGTTGGATGTAGAGTGAAACATGGTCTTGACATGTTGAGTTCTCTGGGGCAACTAGCTAGGTGGATGTGGAGTGTGGCAGCTAGCTAGTTGGATGTGGAGGGGGCAGCTAGCTAGTTGGATGTGGAGTGGGGCAGCTAGCTAGTTGGATGTGGAGTGGGGCAGCTAGCTAGTTGGATGTGGAGTGGGGCAGCTAGCTAGTTGGATGTGGAGTGGGGCAGCTAGCTAGTTGGATGTGGAGTGGGGCAGCTAGCTAGTTGGATGTGGAGTGGGGCAGCTAGCTAGTTGGATGTGGAGTGGGGCAGCCAGCTAGTTGGATGTGGAGTGGGGCAGCCAGCTAGTTGGATGTGGAGTGGGGCAGCCAGCTAGTTGGATGTAGAGTGGGGCAGCTAGCTAGTTGGATGTGGAGTGGGGCAGCTAGCTAGTTGGATGTGGAGTGGGGCAGCTAGCTAGTTGGATGTGGAGTGGGGCCTGGTTGGGTTCTCTGGGACAGCTAGCTAGTTGGATGTGGAGTTCTCTGTGACAGCTAACTAGTTGGATGTGGAGTGGGGCAGCTAGCTAGTTGGATGTGGAGTTCTCTGGGACAGCTAGCTAGTTGAATGTGGAGTGGGGCAGCTAGCTAGTTGGATGTGGAGTGGGACAGCTAGCTAGTTGGATGTGGAGTGGGACAGCTAGCTAGTTGGATGTGGAGTGGGACAGCTAGCTAGTTGGATGTGGAGTGGGACAGCTAGCTAGTTGGATGTGGAGTGGGGCAGCTAGCTAGTTGATGTAGAGTGGGGCAGCTAGCTAGTTGGATGTGGAGTGGGACAGCTAGCTAGTTGGATGTGGAGTGGGACAGCTAGCTAGTTGGATGTGGAGTGGGACAGCTAGCAAGTTGGATGTACAATGGGGCAGCTAGCTAGTTGGATGTGGAGTGGGGCAACTAGCTAGTTGGATGTGGAGTGGGACAGCTAGCTAGTTGGATGTGGAGTGGGACAGCTAGCTAGTTGGATGTGGAGTGGGACAGCTAGCTAGTTGGATGTGGAGTGGGACAGCTAGCAAGTTGGATGTACAATGGGGCAGCTAGCTAGTTGGATGTGGAGTGGGGCAACTAGCTAGTTGGATGTGGAGTGGGACAGCTAGCTAGTTGGATGTGGAGTGGGACAGCTAGCTAGTTGGATGTGGAGTGGGACAGCTAGCTAGTTGGATGTGGAGTGGGACAGCTAGCTAGTTGGATGTGGAGTGGGACAGCTAGCTAGTTGGATGTAGAATGGGGCAGCTAGATAGTTGGATGTAGAATGGGGCAGCTAGATAGTAGGATGCAGAATGGGGCAGCTAGATAGTAGGATGTAGAATGGGGCAGCTAGCTAGTAGGATGTAGAATGGGGCAGCTAGCTAGTAGGATGTAGAATGGGGCAGCTAGCTAGTAGGATGTAGAATGGGGCAGCTAGCTAGTAGGATGTAGAATGGGGCAGCTAGATAGTAGGATGTAGAATGGGGCAGCTAGCTAGTTGGATGTGGAATGGGGCAGCTAGATAGTAGGATGTGGAGTGGGACAGCTAGATAGTAGGATGTGGAGTGGGACAGCTAGCTAGCCGGATGTAGAATGGGGCAGCTAGCTAGTTGGATGTGGAGTGGGACAGCTAGCTAGTTGGATGTAGAATGGGGCAGCTAGCTAGTTGGATGTGGAATGGGGCAGCTAGATAGTAGGATGTGGAGTGGGACAGCTAGCTAGCCGGATGTAGAATGGGGCAGCTAGCTAGCCGGATGTAGAATGGGGCAGCTAGCTAGTAGGATGTAGAATGGGGCAGCTAGATAGTAGGATGTAGAATGGGGCAGCTAGATAGTAGGATGTAGAATGGGGCAGCTAGCTAGTAGGATGTAGAATGGGGCAGCTAGCTAGTTGGATGTAGAATGGGGCAGCTAGCTAGTTGGATGTGGAGTGGGACAGCTAGCTAGTTGGATGTGGAGTGGGGCAGCTAGCTAGTTGATGTAGAGTGGGGCAGCTAGCTAGTTGGATGTGGAGTGGGACAGCTAGCTAGTTGGATGTGGAGTGGGACAGCTAGCTAGTTGGATGTGGAGTGGGGCCTGGTTGGGTTCTCTGGGACAGCTAGCTAGTTGGATGTGGAGTTCTCTGTGACAGCTAACTAGTTGGATGTGGAGTGGGGCAGCTAGCTAGTTGGATGTGGAGTGGGACAGCTAGCTAGTTGGATGTAGAATGGGGCAGCTAGCTAGTTGGATGTGGAGTGGGGCAACTAGCTAGTTGGATGTGGAGTGGGGCAACTAGCTAGTTGGATGTGGAGTGGGACAGCTAGCTAGCCGGATGTAGAATGGGGCAGCTAGCTAGTTGGATGTGGAGTGGGACAGCTAGCTAGTTGGATGTAGAATGGGGCAGCTAGCTAGTTGGATGTGGAATGGGGCAGCTAGATAGTAGGATGTGGAGTGGGACAGCTAGCTAGCCGGATGTAGAATGGGGCAGCTAGCTAGCCGGATGTAGAATGGGGCAGCTAGCTAGTAGGATGTAGAATGGGGCAGCTAGATAGTAGGATGTAGAATGGGGCAGCTAGATAGTAGGATGTAGAATGGGGCAGCTAGATAGTAGGATGTAGAATGGGGCAGCTAGCTAGTAGGATGTAGAATGGGGCAGCTAGCTAGTTGGATGTAGAATGGGGCAGCTAGCTAGTTGGATGTGGAGTGGGACAGCTAGCTAGTTGGATGTGGAGTGGGGCAGCTAGCTAGTTGATGTAGAGTGGGGCAGCTAGCTAGTTGGATGTGGAGTGGGACAGCTAGCTAGTTGGATGTGGAGTGGGACAGCTAGCTAGTTGGATGTGGAGTGGGGCCTGGTTGGGTTCTCTGGGACAGCTAGCTAGTTGGATGTGGAGTTCTCTGTGACAGCTAACTAGTTGGATGTGGAGTGGGGCAGCTAGCTAGTTGGATGTGGAGTGGGACAGCTAGCTAGTTGGATGTAGAATGGGGCAGCTAGCTAGTTGGATGTGGAGTGGGGCAACTAGCTAGTTGGATGTGGAGTGGGACAGCTAGCTAGTTGGATGTGGAGTGGGACAGCTAGCTAGTTGGATGTGGAGTGGGACAGCTAGCTAGTTGGATGTGGAGTGGGACAGCTAGCAAGTTGGATGTACAATGGGGCAGCTAGCTAGTTGGATGTGGAGTGGGGCAACTAGCTAGTTGGATGTGGAGTGGGACAGCTAGCTAGTTGGATGTGGAGTGGGACAGCTAGCTAGTTGGATGTGGAGTGGGACAGCTAGCTAGTTGGATGTAGAATGGGGCAGCTAGATAGTTGGATGTAGAATGGGGCAGCTAGATAGTAGGATGCAGAATGGGGCAGCTAGATAGTAGGATGTAGAATGGGGCAGCTAGCTAGTAGGATGTAGAATGGGGCAGCTAGCTAGTAGGATGTAGAATGGGGCAGCTAGCTAGTAGGATGTAGAATGGGGCAGCTAGCTAGTAGGATGTAGAATGGGGCAGCTAGATAGTAGGATGTAGAATGGGGCAGCTAGCTAGTTGGATGTGGAATGGGGCAGCTAGATAGTAGGATGTGGAGTGGGACAGCTAGATAGTAGGATGTGGAGTGGGACAGCTAGCTAGCCGGATGTAGAATGGGGCAGCTAGCTAGTTGGATGTGGAGTGGGACAGCTAGCTAGTTGGATGTAGAATGGGGCAGCTAGCTAGTTGGATGTAGAATGGGGCAGCTAGCTAGTTGGATGTGGAATGGGGCAGCTAGATAGTAGGATGTGGAGTGGGACAGCTAGCTAGCCGGATGTAGAATGGGGCAGCTAGCTAGTAGGATGTAGAATGGGGCAGCTAGATAGTAGGATGTAGAATGGGGCAGCTAGATAGTAGGATGTAGAATGGGGCAGCTAGATAGTAGGATGTAGAATGGGGCAGCTAGATAGTAGGATGTAGAATGGGGCAGCTAGCTAGTTGGATGTAGAATGGGGCAGCTAGCTAGTTGGATGTAGAATGGGGCCACACATTCTAAATGAGATTGTTAAATGTTCACAAACCAAAAAAGGTCTTTCGACTTCAGATCATTGTCAACTCATAATAAACTCTGATCTTCCCCTGTGTTTGGGAGTTAAAATGGCCCCCCTATTCCCTACAGCAGTGGTTCCCAGCTCAAGTCCTACAGTACGCACAACAGTATACTTTTTGTATTGTAGCCCTGGATAAACTCACCTGATTCAACTCATTGAAGGTCTAAATGATTAGTTAACAAGTAGAATCAGGTGTGTTTGTCAAGGGCTACAACAAACTGTACTGCTGGTAGTACTGGAGTAGGGAACCACTGCCCTACAGGGCCCTGGTCAAAAGTAGTGCACTATGTAGGGAATAGAGTGTCATTTTGGACAAAACCAGTATCAGCGACATTCCCATAACGAGGTGTCTCACAGGTGGGTCAGTATTTAAGGTGCAACTGTCTTGACGCAACATAGCAGGTTCTAAAGTACACATGCTCTTACCAGGGTCTCGTGTCGGGTAGAATGATTATCTTGATTCAACATTACACAACTTGAAGCCGCTCTTACAGCTCAAGGCAGCCAGGCAAGTCCCAGGCCTGATGACAAGCAGTGTGCAAACAATGGCTGTGAGATTTGGAACCCGTATACCCAGCCTGGTCTCAGAACATTTCGTATTATTCTGTACATAAATCTGAACCACTACTTTTACTCTATGTAATGTTTCTTATGGTATGTATTAATTTATGGATGTCCATCTATTTCGTATAATATGTTACGAATTACACTTTGTACGATATGTTACGAATTGGAAAATGTATGATATTCTTCACGAATTCTAGCTAGGTGGCTAACGTTAGCTAGGCTAGGGGTAGCTAAAAAGTAGTAAGTAGTTAAAAAGTTGGTCAAATGCTAAAGTTGTCAATGAGGAGATTCGAACTTGCAACCTATGGATTGCTAGACGTTCACGTTATATGCCCACTCATCCACCACCCTACTTTCGTTTTTGCCTTAAGTAACTATCGGTCTTATGTAACCATACCAAACGTAACATACGCTATATATACACAAAAGTATTTGGACACCACTTCAAATGAGTGGATTTGGCTATTTCATCAAATCTAACACACACAGCCATGCAATCTCCATAGACAAACATTGTCAGTAGAATGGCCTTACTGAAGAGCTCAGTGACTTTCAACATGACACCGTCACAGGATGCCACCTTTCCAACAAGTCAGTTGGTCAAATTTCTGCCCTGATAGAGCTGCCCCCGGTCAACTATAAAGGCTGTTATTGTGAAGTGGAAACATCTAGGAGCAACAACGTCTCAGCCATAAAGTGGTAGGCCACACAAGCTCACAGAACGGGACCACCGAGTGCTGAAGCACATTGCACGTAAAAATCATCAGGACCCAGCAAACTGCCTCTGGAAGCATTGTCAGCACAATAAGTGTTTGTCGGGACCAAGCCTAAAATCACCATGTGAAATGCCAAGCATCGGCTGGAGGGGTGTAAAGCTCGCTGCCAATGGACTCTGGAGCAGTGGAAACGCGTTCTCTGGAGGGGTGTAAAGCTCGCTGCCAATGTACTCTAGAGCAGTGGAAACGCGTTCTCTGGAGTGGTGAATCACGTGTCACCATCTGGCAGTCCCACGGACAAATCTGGGTTTGGCGGATGCCAGGAGAACACTACCTGCCCCAATGCATAGTGCCAACTGTAAAGTTTGGTGGAGGAGGAATAATGGTCTGGGGCTGTTTTTCATGGTTCAGGCCCCTTAGTTCCAGTGAAGGGAAATCTTAATGCTACAGCATACAATAACATTCTAGACGATTCTGTGATTCCAACTTTGTGGCAACATTTTGGGGAAGGCCCTTTCCTGTTTCAGCATGACAATGCCCCTGTGCGAGGTCCATACAGAAATGGTTTGTTGAGATCAGTGTGGAAGAACTTGACTGGCCTGAACTAAACCACTTCAAACACCTTTGGGATAAATTGGAACGCTGCCAGGCCTAATCGCACAACCTCACTACTGCTTGTGGCTGAATGGAAGCAAGTCCCTGCAGCAATGTTCCAACATCTAGTGGAAAGCCTTCCCAGAAGAGTGGAGGCTGTTATAGCAGCAATGTTCCAACATCTAGTGGAAAGCCTTCCCAGAAGAGTGGAGGCTGTTATAGCAGCAATGTTCCAACATCTATTGGAAAGCCTTCCCAGAAGAGTGGAGGCTGTTATAGCAGCAATGTTCCAACATCTATTGGAAAGCCTTCCCAGAAGAGTGGAGGCTGTTATAGCAGCAATGTTCCAGCATCTAGTGGAAAGCCTTCCCAGAAGAGTGGGGGCTGTTATAGCAGCAATGTTCCAACATCTAGTGGAAAGCCTTCCCAGAAGAGTGGGGGCTGTTATAGCAGCAATGTTCCAACATCTAGTGGAAAGCCTTCCCAGAAGAGTGGAGGCTGTTATAGCAGCAATATTCCAACATCTAGTGGAAAGCCTTCCCAGAAGAGTGGAGGCTGTTATAGCAGCAAAGGGGGGACCAACTCCATATTAATGCCAATGCTTTTGGAATGATGTGATTGACGAGCAGGTGTCTACATACTTTTGGTCATGTAGTGTAGTTTACTAATTTGAGTGTCCCGGATTTACTTTTACTATGTTACGTCTAGTCTATGAGACCAGCCTGGTATAACGTGTATATTGGCGTGCACTTGACCGCAGTCTCTTGGCGCTGTAGGTCCAACAGAGTATGAACCAGTACTCTACATCCTACAGATGAGTCCTCATCGTCTCTCCTTCGTGCACCGGAGTAGAATCATAATATAGGTGAAAGCATAGGTCATGACAGAAACAATGGCTGATATTAAATGGACCAACAAAAGGAGAGAAAAAAGTATTTGGATATTTACAAAATAAATAACATACTGCATAAATAATACAATGTAAGACAACAATAGCCTATCATTTAACGTATGTGTAATATAATAGCCTATTAGGTTTTATTTCACAATTAAAAGTTTAGGTGTCTTTTATTAGTGTTTTTCAAAATGATAGCCTGTTAGCCTAGATGCTAAATAGTTCGTCTGAATGGGCATCTCTTCAGGCAAAACGGGTATACTTTTTGGACAATCTACTGACTCAATAAAACTGCAACTGCCCGCAGATACAATATAATAATACCTGTTGTAGCAACTATCATACCGTTAACTTGTTGGCTAGTAAACTTGGAACAAGAGGATAGCAGGGGATTCTCTATATACAGAGAAGACAATTTGTGTAATTTAAGCCTGAGAATTGTGAACCAAAATCATTTTACTCACCTCCTCACATCGAAAACCATGATGTTTGCACGTTTTAGATGAGTATATTAAAACAATTCAGTTAACGGAAAATCAACACAGATTTCTCTACAATCCTACCGGTTGTTCGTCGTTACCGGGTTGACGTCAGTTTAGGACGCTTTGCCAAAATCCTATTGGTTGAATTCACTTCCTGGTTGAAAGATTCTCCTTCCGTTCTTTTAAATTAAACCAGACCGTAGAGCTGTGTTAAAATACTCATACTAAACCACACTATTTGTAACGTGATTGGGTATATAGTATGATTATTGGTCATAGTATGGATGTAGTTAGTATGCCAAAAGTTCCCCGATGTCTTACTAAAATCTCCAAAATATGAAGTTGACACGCAGAGGACACTATTTCCGTACGTTAGGGCCCATAATGCACTTCTTCAGGAAATTGACGTGGCTTCACATGGTTTGCAAATTTTAAGGAAATGGCGGAAAATATGCAGTCGAAGTCCGACGAGAGCGGATACAAATCCTTTACTTTAACTAATTATGACAAATGTTAAGAACATGTTGAGCAATGTAATAAAGTAATGACTTTAAAGTTACTTACACTTTATGTTGGCTGACAATTTGTTAGTTACGCTATCCATACAGCAGTATGTACTGGTATGTTAGCTACTGTTAGGTACCTAACTGTAGTTGGTTACTAATACATAGAATTTGCCAGGTAGTATATGAACTATAATATAACTATCCAACGTTTATTGACTTGATTATTTACATCATTCTTAACTAAACGGTATAGTCGTTGTGCTTTCTCAATGGACTTTGATAATTCTGTCTCCCGATTTCAGAGAACTCTGAGTGCAGAATAACTGATGAATTTACAAATGCTCAACACTGGTTGAATATGGTCGGTGTCAGTAAAGTCGGCACAACATGTAATTGAATTGTTGCCAGCAGCACAGTTACAGTCACCAACACTCTGGATAAAATGTAAACAGCCTAACCAGCTCTGCTAGGGGCGAGGAAAATAGTCGGGAGTGAGGTGTTCTCTCATTTGTGTCTGGAAATAATTGCTAGCAAACGTTATCCAGTTAGCCTGGGTGCTTGACTGTGATTGAGACACTACTCCTCCTGCCAGTGTCCACCTCATTTACTAACAGACAAGTTGACAACTTGCTCTGGATTTACGAAAGCCCAGAGCGCACTATGGCGCTCCAGATTGAATTTATGAACACACCTGAAACCGTAAAATGTCTAGGTTGCATAGCAACAGCACCAACTTCTGGTAGACAGGCGAAGCACTAGTATGCTCAACTGAAAGAATACTGTTTGTTTACAGTATACTAAAATTAACTAATAGTTTATACTATGCATTATGTACTATACAGTATGTTAGTATGGGTATTCGAACACAGCTAGCAAAGGACTGAAATGTTTGCCTGCCTGTTGAAGTCCAGAGAGGACAAATGAATACATATTTTTTCTCCCCTCATTATGTCGAGATCACAATTTATTTATCTCATGATCAAATCAGCTTTTATTTGTCACATGTGCCGATTACAACATGCGCCTTATCGTGAAATGCTTACATGCCCTTAAAACCAACAAGTTTTAAGAAAATAGAGTTAAGAAAATATTTACTAGATAAACTATAGTAAAAAATAAAATAAGGTAACACAATAAAATAACAATAATGAGACTATATACAGCGGGTACCGGTACAGAGTCAGTGTGTGGGGGTACAGGTTAGTCGAGGTAATGTGTACATGTAGGTGGGGGTAAAGTGACTATGCATAGATAATAAACAGCAAGTAGCAGCAGTGTAAAAACAAAGGGGGGGGGGGGGGGGGGTCAATGTAAATAGTCCAGTGGCCATTTGATTAATTATTCAGCAGTCTTATGGCTTGGGGCTAGAATCTGTTAAGGAGCCCGTTGGACCGAGACTTGGTGCGGTACTGCTTGCTGTCCGGTAGCAGAGAAAAAGTACTCAATTGTCATACTTGAATAAAAGTAAAGATACCTTCATAGAAAATGACTCAAGTAAAAGTGAAAGTCACCCAGTAAAATATTACTTGAGTAAACATCTAAAAGTATTTGGTTTTAAATATACTTAAGTATCAAAAGTAAAAGTATAAACCATTTCAAATTCCTTATATTAAGCAAAGCAGACGGCATATTTTTATTTTATTATTATTGACAGATAGCCAGGGGCTACTCCAACACAAATCATTTACAAACAAAGCATTTGTGTTTAGTGAGTCCACCAGATCAGAGGCAGTAGAGATGACCAGGGATGTTCTCTGTTTAGTGAGTCCTCCAGATCAGAGGCAGTAGGGATGACCAGGGATGTTCTCTGTTTAGTGAGTCCTCCAGATCAGAGGCAGTAGGGATGACCAGGGATGTTCTCTGTTTAGTGAGTCCTCCAGATCAGAGGCAGTAGGGATGACCGGGGATATTCTCTGTTTAGTGAGTCCACCAGATCAGAGGCAGTAGGGATGACCAGGGATGTTCTCTGTTTAGTGAGTCCTCCAGATCAGAGGCAGTAGGGATGACCAGGGATGTTCTCTGTTTAGTGAGTCCACCAGATCAGAGGCAGTAGGGATGACCAGGGATGTTCTCTGTTTAGTGAGTCCTCCAGATCAGAGGCAGTAGGGATGACCAGGGATGTTCTCTGTTTAGTGAGTCCACCAGATCAGAGGCAGTAGGGATGACCGGGGATGTTCTCTGTTTAGTGAGTCCACCAGATCAGAGGCAGTAGGGATGACCGGGGATGTTCTCTGTTTAGTGAGTCCACCAGATCAGAGGCAGTAGGGATGACCGGGGATGTTCTCTTTTTAGTGAGTCCACCAGATCAGAGGCAGTAGGGATGACCAGGGATGTTCTCTGTTTAGTGAGTCCACCAGATCAGAGGCAGTAGGAATGCCTACTCCACTATACTGTACTGTACTGTACTGTACTGAACTCTACTGTACTGAGCTGTACTCTACTATACTCTACTGTACTGTACTGTACTGAACTCTACTGTACTGAGCTGTACTCTACTATACTCTACTATACTGTACTGTACTGAACTCTACTGTACTGAACTATAGTCTACTTTAATGAACTCTACTCTACTGAACTCTACGGTGCTGAGCTCTACTGTGCTATACTCTACTGTAATGTACTGAACTCTACTCTACTGTAGTGTACTGAACTATAGTCTACTTGAATGAACTCTACTCTACTGAACTTTACGGTGCTGAGCTCTACTGTACTGTACTGAACTCTACTCTACTGAGCTCTACTGTGCTATACTCTACTGTAGTGTACTGAACTCTGCTCTAATGTAGTGTACTGAACTCTACTGAGCTCTACCGTGCTATACTCTACTGTAGTGTACTGAACTCTGCTCTACTGTACTGTACTGTGCTATAGTCTACTGTAGTGTACTGAACTCTACTGTACTGTACTGAACTCTACTGTAGTGTACTGAACTCTACTGTACTGTACTGAACTCTACTGTGCTGTACTGAACTCTACTCTACTGAGCTCTATTGTGCTGTACTGAACTCTACTCTACTCTACTGAGCTCTACAGTACTGTACTGAACTCTACTCTACTGAGCTCTACTGTACTGTACTGAACTCTACTCTACTGAGCTCTACTGTACTGTACTGAACTCTACTCTACTGAGCTCTACAGTACTGTACTGAACTCTACTCTACTGAGCTCTATTGTACTGTACTGAACTCTACTCTACTCTACTGAGCTCTACAGTACTGTACTGAACTCTACTCTACTGAGCTCTACTGTACTGTACTCTACTGAACTGTACATCACAAAGAGAAATACATTCATATCCGTCATTATACATTTCTATGTAGTACTGGTCAGGGACCCATGATGAAATTCTGTTACCGCAAATCCGTTACCGGGTGTAAATCCACTTCACTTAATGTAGTTCAGTAACCAAAATATATTTTTTCAAAGTCAATGTGTCATGTCATTCTTTCTGCAGACAGGCATCTTTCCACCTTCATTGACACGTGGTCACATAAAACACTGAGGGAGATTTATCAGAAATTCTGTTACCAATCTTTGCATCTGCACCGTTCTTCCAGTAATTGTGTTTTTTTTTTGTAAAATTGTTAAAAAATCAGTCTTTGTGCACAGAGTATGGTTTGTTCAACTTTTAAAATCAATGCTTTTTGTTTGGCATGAATGTTCAAGTGAATGATCTGAGTCTCAGTGCAATTCAGCTAGCTTGGACTTGCCCTGAAACAAACCGAGGAACCAACCAGCTACTGTTACGACATCGTTGTGTTGTTGTTCATTATCGGAAAATAGTCAGTTGAATTATGAAAAGCGTCATGTCCACAAAACCAAAACAAAAAGTACAACTTCCGGGGAGAAAAGGAACAACATCAACCCGTTACTGTCATGAAGTTGTTCTGTGGTGAGGACAAGCCTGGCAGGGTAGGCCTTGTGTTTTCCCTTCACTCACAGCCTCTTCCGGGAATATGAAATGTCCTCTTTTGTGTGGGAAATAAAAAACTAGCAAATGACTAAGCTAAGCTGCACATGAATGAGTCTAGGAAATGTATTGTATTGATATGTGTGTATAATAATATCTCTATTACTACCTATATATCTAGCGCTGGAAACCCAAAGAGGAACTGCTGAGTGTGTAAGTCTACATCTAATTGAAATGGTCCCGTTCATGATCTAAAAAAAACGTCAAGTTAAATTCAACAACAAAGCCTCTTCACGTCTATAAAACAAAACTAAAGGAAAACTTCAGGGGATCACCTCAAAGCTGACTGTGAGAAACCCTGAGAAAGAGACATCTTTTGACCACAACCACTTACTGTTATACGTTTACGTCCTAAATGGCACACTGTTCCCTATGTAGTGCACTACTTTTGACCAGAGGCCTATGGGCTCTAGTGCACTATATATAGGGAATAGGGTTCCATTTAGGATGCGCACCGTGGTGTTGTGATTCTGTGGTGAGGAGAAGCCCTGTGTTTTCCCGCCCACTCACTTGGCTGTTGCCCGGGGCGATGGTGACAGTAAATGAACAGGGACGACAGTACTGACAGCTGAACAGAGAATGTGTCCCAAATGGCACCCAAGTTCCTATAGCGTGCACTAGGGCCCATAGGTCTCTGGTCAAAAGTAGTGCACCATGGAGAGAATAGGGTTCCATTTGGGACGCGAGCTGAACAGTCACAGGAAATGCCTCAGTGTAGTCCCCGGTTTTACTTCCCTCCCTGGATGAGAGGACAGTCCTCCTGACAGCTGATAATAATGGGAAGCAAAAGCACTAAAATTACAGAGTTTTATTTTGTCAATTCATGCTTTCATAATTTCCAGTATGTGGAGTAATCTCTCTCTCCCTCTCTCTCTCAATTCAATTCAGTATACTTTATTGACATGACAAGTTAAATTACTTACATTACATCTCTCTCTCTCTCTCTCTCTCTCTCTCTCTCTCTCTCTCTCTCTCTCTCTCAAAACAATTCAATTCAGTATACTTTTTTGACATGGCAAGTTAAAATATCTACATTTAATAATACCAAAAGGTTACCTTGACTTGGAAGAGTTCCAGCATTGTTTTGGATAGTCATACCCAGCTAGCTAACATAGCATCCCTCTGTCATAGCCAGCTAGCTAACGTAGCATCCCTCTGTTATAGCCAGCTAGCTAACGTAGCATCCCTCTGTCATACCCAGCTAGCTAACATAGCATCCCTCTGTCATAGCCAGCTAGCTAACGTAGCATCCCTCTGTTATAGCCAGCTAGCTAACGTAGCATCCCTCTGTTATAGCCAGCTAGCTAACGTAGCATCCCTCTGTTATAGCCAGTTAGCTAACGTAGCATCCCTCTGTTGTAGCCAGCTAGCTAACATAGCATCCCTCTGTTATAGCCAGCTAGCTAACGTAGCATCCCTCTGTCATAGCCAGCTAGCTAACGTAGCATCCCTCTGTCATAGCCAGCTAGCTAACTTAGCATGGTTCTGTTTGAGCAGGGTGTTTCAGTAGGCTAAACTAGCTAGCTACATTTGCTAGCTAAGTAAGTGAAACTGAAAGTAAAAAAATTAAAGACAAAATCTCTGTATTTCTCTCTTACTTGTCCTTCATTTTGGAAGAAATTAATTTGTTCTAAACTGTTAAACTATTTTCTTTCTCTCTTTTTGAGTAAACTACTCAACACATTTTATACACTGCAGTGCTAGCTAACTGTAGCTTATGTTTTTAATACTAGATCAATTCTCTGATCCTTTGATTGGGTGGACAACATGTCAGTTCATGCTGCAAGAGCTCTGATAGGTTGGAGGACATCCTCTGGACGTTGTCATAATTACTGTGTAAGTCTATGGATGGGGGTGAGAACCATGAGCCTCCTAGATTTTGTATTGAAGTCAATGTACCCAGAGGAGAACGGAAGCTAGCTGTCCTCCAGCTGCACCATGGTGCTACCCTACCGAATGCTGTTGAGGCTACTGTCTACCTTCATTGCAAATTGTTTATTTTAATACATTTTTTGGTGACGTGAATATATTTAGTATAGTTTTATCTAAAAAAGGATAACTTTTGAAATGTTTTACAGCTAAACACTTTATGAAATTCACTGAAGAGGATGGTCCTCCCCTTCCTCCTCTGAGGAGCCTCCACTGTTTCCAAACATGGTCTGTATGTTTGATCATTTCATTTAAAATACCATCAGCACCACAGGCGTTTTGGGGTTGGAGAGTGTATAGTTTTCCCAATAATTATTGTTCTGTAATTGGTGTATCCACAGGATTCTGATAGTCTTTAACTGCTGATTCAAGGATTTGTAATTTTTCTTGAATATCTTTTTGTTCTAGGCTCTTTGTTATATTGCTGTAGAGGTTTTCAAAGTGATTTCTCCACATATCCCCATTTTGGATAGCTAATTCCTTATGATGAGGTTTGTTTAATTTATTCCAATTCTCCCAGAAGTGGTTTGATTACATGGATTCCTCAATTCCATCCTGCTGATTTCTAATGTGCTGTTCCTTTTTTGTTCTTAGGGTGTGTTTGTATTGCTTCAGTGTTTCCCCATATTGAAGGCGTATATTTTTGTTGTCTGGTTCTCTGTTTTTGATGAAATGTATTTCTCAATGACTTTCTTAGATTTCTCCAATCATTATCAAACCATTTTTCACGATCTATTCATTTTGGTTTGCTCTTATGTTTCTTCAGATTAGCCAAGGAGGCTAATCTGTCAAATATAAAGTTTCTGTTCCGGCTAAATGTAAACCTGTTGTAGGAGAATGTCAAGGCTAAAACCTTGTCCAGGAGAGATTGGTCTGATTGGACTTTAGCCATGTCTTTATGTTCACTAGTCTGATTGGCCTTTTGCCGTGTCTTCATGTTTTTTGTGAAGGTGTGATAGGTGGTACAGTTGTGTGTCTGATAGCAGTGTATTCCAGACATGGGAAGCTCTCACAGAGAAAGCAGATTAACTTGAGGTGCTTTTCCTTAAGGGATCTATCCAGTCACCTTTCTTTATTTATGTTTGACCTTTATTTAACTAGGCAAGTCAGTTAAAGAACAAATTCTTATTTTCAATGGGGTTCTGTTAAGAGCCTCCTTGCTGATTTTTAACCAGATAAAGAATTCTCCTGTTTTGATCAATTCGATTGAATTAATTGGTTCAAATGTTTACCATATTAGCATTCCCCCTGAGTCTCTGCCCTGTCCTGAGTCTCTGCCCTGTCCCGAGTCTCTGCCCTGTCCTGAGTCTCTGCCCTGTCCTGAGTCTCTGCCCTGTCCCGAGTCTCTGCCCTGTCCTGAGTCTCTGCCCTGTCCTGAGTCTCTGCCCTGTCCTGAGTCTCTGCCCTGTCCCGAGTCTCTGCCCTGTCCTGAGTCTCTGCCCTGTCCTGAGTCTCTGCCCTGTCCCGAGTCTCTGCCCTGTCCCGAGTCTCTGCCCTGTCCCGAGTCTCTGCCCTGTCCCGAGTCTCTGCCCTGTCCCGAGTCTCTTCCCTGTCCTGAGTCTCTACCCTGTCCTGAGCCTCTGCCCTGTCCTGAGCCTCTGCCCTGTCCTGAGTCTCTGCCCTGTCTGATTCCTTTAATTTAGTGGATGGTAGGATTATCTCCCTATAACGTAGTGGACAGCCAGTGGAAATCACCTCTGCACCATGTTTCCTGTAGTACTACAATATCAACATCATCAATTTCTTTCAGGAAGTCTGGGTTTCTGCTCCTTAGCCCAAAAGCAGAGGACTTTAATCCTTGTAAATTCCAACATGCAACGTAAAAATATTGCATAACTGTTTTTTCTTTACCTTCCAAAATGAGATAAACACTCTCAATCCAAGAAGAACTATTAAAATAGGATTTTTCAATTAACGTTAACTCTTATTATGTAAATGTGATTTGTTTATCATTTAGGATAACATTTGTGACATGCCACTTGGGTGGGTGTAGTGTGGGGATGGTGGAGTTGTTGTGCTCATCCGTGACCTTCGACCTATCACATGTGCGCATCCATGACCCTCGGCCTATCACGTGACCATAGTAGACATGTGTTTAATGTCACTCATTTCGTTGGTGGGAGGTGGGCCAGTTGCTCCTCTCACAGACTGTGCATAGCTCTGCCTGCACCATACCATACCACACCATACCACACCATACCACACCACACCACACCACACCACACCATACCACACCACACCATACCACACCACACCATACCACGCCACCCCATATCACACCACACCACACCATACCACACCACACCATACCACACCATACCATACCACACCACATCACACCACACCACACCACACCACACCACACCACACCACACCACACCACACCACACCACACCACACCACACCACACCACACCACACCACACCACACTACACTACACTACACTACACTACACTACACTACACTACACTACACTACACTACACTACACTACACCACACCACACCATACCACATGGGGTGTCATTGTGTCATTGGGGACGCAACTAATGACTAAACCACACACAAGACTGACAAACAATGTGTGTAGCTCAGTCGGTAGAGCGATGAGCAGCCAGGGGTTGTGGGTTTGAGTCCCACGTATTAAAATGTATCCACTCGCTACGGTCAGTCGCTCTGGATGAGAGTGTCTGCTAAAGGACCTAATGTTAGTGTCCTCTGTGTTGTTTTCAGCACAATGTACCGGACACTCATTCTCTCTACAGTCATTAACTTTTATGGTGAACCTTTTGCTCTCAAGGCATCGAACGCTTTGTTCCACTGGCCAATAAAAGGTTAATAAAAACTCAACTTTTATGGCCACCATGACAGCTATTTACTGATGATCTTGTTATTCGTCAGCTATCAGCTGAACGGGGAGAATAGAATAATATATTAAGATAATTAGATCTCGGAAAATGTAGCAAATTCCTAATGTGCTGAAGTTGACATATTTTACACAAAGACGACCGTTTTAGGCGATTTAAATACTTGTTGATGGTAATAGCTGAATAACAAGTGAATTACATAATAATAACAACTACAACTACAGAACTCGATGTCACAGGAAGGCCATAAAGATCATCAAGGACAACAACCACCCGAGCCACTTCCTGTTCACCCCGCTATCATCCAGAAGGAGAGGTCAGTACAGGTGCATTAAATCTGGGACCGAGAGACTGAAAAACAGCTTCTATCTCAAGGCCATCAGACTGTTAAACAGCCATCACTAGCACCTAGGTAAAAAAATCTAGGTAAAGAGTAGGTAGGTAGGTAGGTAGGTAAAACATCTGTCGTTCTGTCCCTGAACAAGGCAGTTAACCCACTGTTCCTAGGCCGTCATTGTAAATAAGAATTTGTTCTTAACTGACTTGCCTAGTTAAATAAAGGTTAAATAAATCTAATTAAAAAACCTTAGAGGCTGCTGCCCTATATACATAGACTTGAAATCACTGGCCACTTTAGTAATGGAACACTGGTCACTTTAATAAATCAAATCAAATCAAATGTATTTATATAGCCCTTCGTACATCAGCTGATATCTCAAAGTGCTGTACAGAAACCCAGCCTAAAACCCCAAACAGCAAGCAATGCAGGTGTAGAAGCACGGTGGCTAGGAAAAACTCCCTAGAAAGGCCAAAACCTAGGAAGAAACCTAGAGAGGAACCAGGCTATGAGGGGTGGCCAGTCCTCTTCTGGCTGTGCCGGGTGGAGATTATAACAGAACATGGCCAAGATGTTCAAATGTTCATAAATGACCAGCATGGTCGAATAATAATAAGGCAGAACAGTTGAAACTGGAGCAGCAGCACAGTCAGGTTTACATATTTTTCATATACTGTATTCTATTCTACTGTATTCTATTCTACTGTATTCTATTCTACTGTATTCTATTCTACTGTATTCTATTCTACTGTATTCTATTCTACTGTATTTTAGTCTATGCCGCTCGGACATTGCTCGTCCAAATATTTATATATTTTTAATTCCATTTCTTTACTTTAGATTTGTGTGTATTGTTGTGAAATGGTTAGATATTACTTGTTAGATATTACTGCACTGTTGGAGCTAGAAACACAAGCATTTCGCTAGACCCGCAATGACATCTGCTAAACGGGTGTATGTGACCCATAACATTTGATTTGATTTATCTATACTTTATATTTTGATATAAATACTTAATTATTCTATTTTATAATGGGATATATATATTGGGATATATAAGTAGGCCAGTCTCCTTAGTCTACCCATAGCGACATGCCCAATCAGAGATACTTTCACTATCCTTTCCCTGATATCTCTGGCCCCATAATATAGCTGCTACCAGCCCCCATAATCATTTCACACACAGAAAGACATTATTTTAAAACTCTTGTGTTTGTAATGTTTACCTATTAATGTCTGATTGTTTGTTGTTGTTTTGTTTTCACTTGTTTTGGCAATGTAAACATATGTTTCCCATGCCAATAAAGCCTCTGTGACTAGAACTGAGAGGAGCTGGTGGAAGGGTGGGTGGGTGGCCTTCATTGGTTGACTCGAAAGCGCGATGACGTATGTGCAAACCCGTGCGGGCAGTGTACCAGGAAGGGAGTAAGTAGTATGATGTCATTGTTTTCTCCCTCACTAGAAGAGATACTATATAAGTCCTTTTCACAGGCTACCCTCAGAACAACCTCGGGAATGAAAAGGAAAACTTGTTTTTAACAAGAAACAACCAAAGAAAATACACACGAGAAGAGGAACGGATTGTTGTATTTTTTTATTCTACATTTATTCATTGTTACTGATTTTTTAAATTTTCTCTCAGTTTACATTCATTTTGGGAAAACCTCAAAGAAGCTAAGGAGAACAAAAGAACATACAACTGTTTCAAGAATAAATCTACTTGTGTCTTTAAAAAAAGAAAACCTCACAAGTTGCTATAGGAACAGGTGACACAGACCACCCAGGGGTTTATTTGCCTGTTCCACAGCCTATCTACTTGTATTTAACATTTGACGCCCGCCGCCCTTCTACTATGGTGATAATGGAAGTCCCCAGCATCGATGCCATGTCCCTCCGCGGGCTGCTGGAGGGGGAAGACCCGGGCTGTCTGGTCCTGGACTGCCGCTCATTCTTCTCCTTCAACTCCTCTCACATCCCCGGGTCCACCAACGTCCGCTTCAGTACTATAGTCCGCCGGAGGGCCAGAGGGGGGCTGGGGGTGGGACACATCGTGCCCAACGAGGACACGCGGAACCGGCTTCTCTCCGGGGAGTATCAGTCGGTAGTGTTTCTGGATGATCGGAGTTTGGACTTTGGCCAAGTGAAGAAGGACGGGACTCTAATGCTCGCCGTAACAGCGCTGTGCCGAAACCCGTGTGGGACTAGTTTCTTCTTTCTCACAGGTAATTTGATTTATTATAAACATGAAGCCTGTTTCTATAGCCTAGGCCTACTCCATATTGATTACGCACTCATGGTAACGAACGGCGCAACACAAAGTGCCATAGTGTAGGCCTACGTCAAATTAAAATCAAATCATATTGTATTGGTCACATACACGTGGTTAGCAGATGTTAATACGAGTGTAGCGAAATGCTTGTGCTTCTAATTCCAACAGTGCAGTAATATCTAACAAGTAATCTAACAATTCCCCAACAACTACCTAATACACACAAATCTAAAGGGGTGAAGAATATGTACATAGAAATATATGGATGAGCGATGGCAGAACGGCGTAGGCAAGACGCAGTAGATGGTATAAAATACAGTATATACATATGAGATGAGTAATATAGGATATGTAAACATTATTAAAGTGGAGTTATTTAAAGTGACAGTTATGAAGTGAACACTGTGACTGTACGGAAACAGCCGCTTTACAGCTGTTTCTGTTTATAACGATGAGATGGTGACGTGACTGTTGTACAGTAAGTATCCTTACGTCCCATCTTGTCATTGTTTAGGTGGTTTTGACACGTTCTCCTCGGAGTATCCAGAGATGTGTACCAAGCCGTCAGCTCCACAGGGACTCAGTCTGCCCCTCAGCGCCCGTCCAGACAGCGCCGAGCCCGGCTGCAGTCCATGCAGTACACCGCTCTATGACCAGGTACGTTTTCCATAAAACATGTCTTTTCTATGTTATTACTGTTTAACGGCACTTTTACCTGTATAAAAAATAAACCAACGTCGGTGTGTCGTCAAACAATAGATTCTGTCGTCTTAAACTAACCTCAATTTGGTAGGCTACAGGCGTAAGTATTGATAGTCTTTGACATTGTTTTCTGTTCCTATCGTCATCTCTAATAACACTTTGACATGTTATTACTCTCAAAACAATGTCAATGTGTCATCAAACTATAGATTTGGACATCTTAGACTATCTTTATTATGGTGGTTGACTGTTGTCTGTCCTGTTCCTCTCCTCCTCTCCAGGGTGTTCCAGTGGAGATCCTTCCCTTCCTCTACCTGGGCAGTGCCTACCATGCCTCCAGAAAGGACATGATAGACATGCTGGGTATCACTGCTCTCATCAACGTATCAGCTAACTGCCCCAACCACTTTGAAGAGTCCTTCCAGTACAAGAGTATCCCCGTAGAGGACAACCACAAGGCTGATATCTCCTCCTGGTTCAATGAGGCTATAGAGTTTATCGGTGAGTGTCTTTACATTACGGTCGTTTAGCAGACACTCCTATTCAGAACAACTAACAGTCTATTCAGCTTCAGGTAGCTGGGTAAGAAAACATATTGAGACCTTGGAACTATAGGGTTATATCTGACATGTTTGTAAAGAAAAATATATATATGAAAAAGAGCTATTCACATATAATTGATCTTTTAGATTATTATTCATATGTCTGTGAAGTTAGATTTTTGAAAAAGTACATTTTAATTTGGGAAAAAATTGAAAAACTAGAACGTTCTATTTGCATAAACCCATTTGAACTTAGTGCTATAAGGTTCTGTCTGCAATCCAGGCACAATCCTGAACAAATACAGACGGACCAATCAGAACATGTCTTTGCCACCTCCCTCTAGGTATGGTCTAGGCTAGTCTAGCCAGCAATAATGGTACGGGGGCAAAACAACAACACTCTCAGAAATGTTCAGGTGAGTGACGTGGCCACATCGATGCCAGTTATTCATCTGATGATCAAAATATATTTCTTCATGTCGGTAAATAGTGTTATTCCATCATTTATTTATTTCCATAGCTACAGTTGTCTTAAAAATGTCTAATTCAGAAGTGTCAAATAGAGCCGTATGGCTGAACCCAGATTGACATTTCAGAGCCATAAGGTTCAAAACAGTACTCTGTACTTCAGGTACCTTTTAAGGTTTGGTCCTTAGTGGGTTATTAAAGAAGAAGTCACTACAAAACACTTCTGGGACTTGAAAACGTTGATGCTCAATATTTCAGAACTATGCTTTGCACAGGTCACGATATCACAATTGTTGTAAGTAGCTAGCTAACTAATTCTCTCGTAACTCTAGATACCTGTCAAACATAGGACACAATCACCAAGCAAGGCAACCACAGCTGTAGTCATAGAAGCTATTGGTTTGGTGGGCAAACAAACTACTACAACTCAACAACCAACCCCCCCCCCCCCCTCAACAGCCAACCCCCTCCCTCTCAACAGCCAACCCCCTCCCTCTCAACAGCCGACCCCCTCCCTCTCAACAGCCGACCCCCTCCCTCTCTCAAACTCAACAGCCCTCTCTCCAACTCAACAGCCAACCCCCTCCCTCTCTCCAACTCAACAGCCAACCCCCTACCTCTCTCCCAACTCAACAGCCGACCCCCTCCCTCTCTCAAACTCAACAGCCCTCTCTCCAACTCAACAGCCAACCCCCTCCCTCTCTCCAACTCAACAGCCAACCCCCTCCCTCTCTCCAACTCAACAGCCAACCCCCTACCTCTCTCCCAACTCAACAGCCAACCCCCTCCCTCTCTCCCAACTCAACAGCCAACCCCCTCCCTCTCTCCATCACGCTCTCCTCTCCTCCATTCAATGACTTGGATTTAAATAGAAAAAAAGTTCCCTCCAAATTCCAACCAGCTGTCTGAGCCAGGGCTCCCTGCTTCACCACAATGGTGGTGACATCATCACAGCCCATCCAACCCTCTACTAGACCCCCCAGTTTAAAGAGGTGGTCCCTTTTCATGTGGGAGCCACAAAGCAGACCCAACAGACCCAGAACTCACTCTGCTTTTGTAGCAGGCAGCCAGAGAGAGAGAGACAGAGCTGTATGCCAAATGGAATCCTATTCCCTTTGTAGTACACTGCCCTGTCAAATGTATTGCACTATATATATAGGGAATAGGGAGCCATTTGGGATGTACCCAGAGAGAGGCTGATGGTTGAATGCAGCTCTCTCCTCTCCGTCTCTTTGTTCTGTCGGGACAAAAGGCAGTTTTCTCCACCAGGCTCACGGCCGGCCTTTCTCCCAGATTAATAACCCCAGCCGAGGGGCAACCAACCCCCCTTTGTCCCCTTCTGCCCCCTCTCCTTGGGGAATAGCCCCCCTGATCACCCACCACCCCAGACCCATCTAACTGCCCCATTCCTAAGTTAATGAGATGGGTCTGTTAGCAACACCATTAGTTAGTAACACTATGGAGGGTGATTTGCAACTGAAAGTTAGTCACTTCCTGCTGTGCCTTAGTAGGCCTACTGACTGAGCAAGGAGGATATTGGTAACTTCCTGCTGTGCCTTAAGGCTTCCGCATGCTTTAGTTCGGCTGGCGCATAGTAAACTGGTCTAGGGGAACCTAACGAGGGTGCACCGTACTTCCTTAAAAAACCTTAGCTTAAAAACAACAAAAAATCTGCAATAGTACTTTTTGTCCATTTTGAGATGCCGTAGCCAGTATACACGCCCTCAAAATAGATAACTCAAGAAATCTGTAGTTAATTTGGATGTGTTTGTCGAGGAGACCTTAGTCGCACAATTTTACATCTAAACTAAGATGTTTGGTGCTGTATTTCTCAATGAAAACATGTCATCGTCTCTGAATGATAACAAATACTTTATTGAAGAATCCCTACTGTTGACCAATCACCATCGAAGGGGCGTAGACTTGGTCTACCAACTTCTGCTTGCCTCGAGAGAACATTTAGTGTTCATGAACAGCCGGAAAAAAACCTTTACCGATGCCCAAAACGAACAAAAACGCCATAAAACACAAACGTGATCCGAACTGTTTTCGGCTGGGATGTGTGCATCCCATTTTACGTATGGGTGGTCCCAGGAATTGAACCCACTACCCTGTTGTTACAAGTGCCATTCTCTCCCAACTGAGCTACAAAGGACCAATGGTATTCTAACACAGTCAAGAGAAACCTTTCAGAAATCTGGCAACATCTTATACAACTGTCTCACACTTACAGAAGAACTAAGTTGAATATGTTGTATTGATACATAGTTGTACTAATCTCCCCTCTCCTTCTCTCTCTCCTGTAGACTCCATCCGTAATAAAGGTGGTCGTGTGTTTGTCCACTGCCAAGCCGGCATCTCCCGCTCCGCCACCATCTGTCTGGCCTACCTGATGAGGACCAACCGCGTGAAGCTGGACGAGGCCTTTGAGTTCGTCAAGCAACGCCGCAGCATCATCAGTCCTAACTTCAGCTTCATGGGCCAACTCCTACGGTTTGAGTCCCAGGTCCTGGCTACTTCATCCTGCTCGTCGGAAGCCGGGAGTCCTGCCCTGGGGAAGAGCAGTACGGTCTTTAACTTCCCCGTGTCTATCCCCGTCCATGGCTCTGCTGGACACGGACAGCTCTCCTTCCTCCACAGCCCCATCACCACCTCACCAAGCTGCTAAGGGGAAGAGTAGGATCAGATGGAGGGCTGTCTGTCTTAGCCTGGACTTGAACTGAACTGTCACTATTGGTGTCGAGTCGTTGTGAATACTAGTACTGTACTGTAACAATACTAGTAGTGACAATACTAGTAGTGTACTGTAACAATACTAGTAGTGTACTGTAACAATACTAGTAGTGTACTGTAAAAATACTAGTAGTGTACTGTGACAATACTAGTACTGTACTGTAACAATACTAGTGCTGTACTGTAACAATACTAGTAGTGACAATACTAGTAGTGTACTGTAACAATACTAGTAGTGTACTGTAACAATACTAGTAGTGTACTGTAGCAATACTAGTAGTGTACTGTAACACTACTCGGAGTGTACTGTAACAATAATAGTAGTGTACTGTAACAATACTAGTAGTGTACTGTAACACTACTCGGAGTGTACTGTCAGTGTCACTCAACTACAGGTGACTAAGGATTGAGTTTTGGATAGACATTGAGCTCTAGAACTGATGGAACCCTTATTGTTGCCCTTCCTGGTGTAAAGGTCATAAAGAAGTGATCTTGGCATCACAGGACAAAAGGGATCACTTTTGGAGAGACAAACCAAGTGACCTAGTTTATGGGTTAAATACACAGGTCTGCCCCATCGCCTTAAAAGGAGTTTCTCTGGCTACCAATATGGCAGTATTGTTATCACAGCATCCTCTTCTGAAGGTGAATGATACCCACAGATCTGCCTAGAATACCTCAACTTATAGGAAGAAACAGAGAAGTCAATGGCTGAAGGTGAATGATACCCACAGATCTGCCTAGAATACCTCAACTTCTAGGAAGAGACAGAGAAGTCAATGGCTGAAGGTGACTGATACCCACAGATCTGCCTAGAATACCTCATCTTATAGGAAGAAACAGAGAAGTCAATGGCTGAAGGTGAATGATACCCACAGATCTGCCTAGAATACCTCATCTTATAGGAAGAGACAGAGAAGTCAATGGCTGAAGGTGACTGGGGGAAAGGGTCAATTCTTTAAAGGAAGTTAGACGTATTTTAATGAGATGAAGAGAAGAAATTGTATTCAAAGAACTTTGTCAAGTATGCAAAGTCATTTAATGAGAGTGGTCAGCTTTTCATAATCACAATAGCAAAATGTACCTGCCACAACTCTACTCAAAATGGGCAAGTAAACCCTCCCTTGGTTACTCACAGACAGTCATCCTGAGAGAATCCCGCTAAATGCCTCGGCAAACGACACGCAGGCTGTCATCCTGAGAGAATCCCGCTAAATGCCTCGGCAAACGACACGCAGGTTTGGATAAATCACTCCTCAGGCTCTTTATTGTTGACGAACAATGAATGTATCTCTGATCTCTGGCCAATCGGCCGGCTCGGAGAGCGCCAGAAGGTTTAGTTTAAAGTGGATGGGAAAGCCCCATTCACATGCAAATGTATGCCTTTTATAAAACACCGTAAGACCCTGACGATCCCGACAAATATTGGGGGAACCAACCAACCAACCACCAGATACCTCTGAAACACCACCATGCCTTTGTAGTGCTAGCAGCTGTTAGCTAACACTAGCTCTGTTAGCAACATGTACCGTTCGCATGTTAGCTCTGTTAGCATCATGCTAGCTCTGTTGGCATCTTGTACTGTTAGTATCATTAGCATGCTAGCTCTGTTAGCATCGTCTACAATTAACATCTCTGGGAGAGAGTCAGAACCCCTAAAGCACTAAGACGGGGGATCAGGCTCACCAGAGACTGCTGTCTGTCATTACCTATGTGATATTTATTGAACTAAAGTAATATATTTCTTACCATATATATTTTTGCATATGTTTGTTAGTAGTTGTTTTTGATACCGTTAAATAAATCATATTTGTCTTTTGTACTTCGTTGCAGAACTTTGTCGTTTCTTTATTTTTGACACATAAAGTCAATTGGAAATGCTAAAAGACACCACAATCTATATTATATACATAGGATGACTATACACATGACTACATCATCAATCTAATGCTGACATCTAGGCTTCCAAATAAGAAATGTTATGGTTTAGCAGTGTTGGGCCTGAATTTCAGGACAAAACATTACAGAATAAAATATTATTTTAAAATATCTGAAAAATATATTTCATCAAAAGATATCAATGGTACATGAAACAACAACTGATGGTGTAATAATCGAAAATATATGGACCCTGAACCACAGGGTTCGTGTCGGAAGCACAAAGTGGCCAGTATAGTTACCATACCCAGTATAGTTACCATACCTACTATAGTTACCATACCCAGTATAGTTACCATACCCAGTATAGTTACCATACCCAGTATAGTTACCATACCTACTATAGTTACCATACCCAGTATAGTTACCATACCCAGTATAGTTACCATAACCAGTATAGTTACCATACCCGGTATAGTTACCATACCCAGTATAGTTACCATACCCAGTATAGTTACCATACCCAGTATAGTTACCATACCTACTATAGTTACCATACCCAGTATAGTTACCATACCCAGTATAGTTACCATAACCAGTATAGTTACCATACCTAGTATAGTTACCATACCCAGTATAGGTACCATAACCAGTATAGTTACCATACCCAGTATATTTACCATACCCAGTATAGGTACCATAACCAGTATAGTTACCATACCCAGTATAGTTACCATACCCAGTATAGTTACCATACCTAGTATAGTTACCATAACCAGTATAGTTACCAGTATAGTTACCATACCCAGTATAGTTACCATACCCAGTATAGGTACCATAACCAGTATAGTTACTATACCCAGTATAGTTACCATACCCAGTATAGTTACCATAACCAGTATAGTTACCAGTATAGTTACCATACCCAGTATAGTTACCATACCCAGTATAGTTACCATACCCAGTATAGTTACCATACCTACTATAGTTACCATACCCAGTATAGTTACCATACCCAGTATAGTTACCATACCCAGTATAGTTACCATAACCAGTATAGTTACCATACCTGCTATAGTTACCATACCTACTATAGTTACCATACCTAGTATAGTTACCATACCTACTATAGTTACCATACCTACTATAGTTACCATACCTACTATAGTTACCATACCTACTATAGTTACCATACCTAGTATAGTTACCATACCTACTATAGTTACCATACCCAGTATAGTTACCATACCCAGTATAGTTACCATAACCAGTATAGTTACCATACCTGCTATAGTTACCATACCCAGTATAGTTACCATACCTAGTATAGTTACCATACCTACTATAGTTACCATACCCAGTATAGTTACCATACCTACTATAGTTACCATACCTACTATAGTTACCATACCCAGTATAGTTACCATACCTACTATAGTTACCATACCTACTATAGTTACCATACCCAGTATAGTTACCATACCTACTATAGTTACCTACCTACTATAGTTACCATACCTAGTATAGTTACCATAACCAGTATAGTTACCATACCCAGTATAGTTACCATACCTAGTATAGTTACCAGTATAGTTACCATACCTAGTATAGTTACCAGTATAGTTACCATACCTAGTATAGTTACCAGTATAGTTACCATACCTACTATAGTTACCATACCTAGTATAGTTACCAGTATAGTTACCATACCTAGTATAGTTACCAGTATAGTTACCATACCTACTATAGTTACCATACCTAGTATAGTTACCATAACCAGTATAGTTACCATACCCAGTATAGTTACCATACCTAGTATAGTTACCAGTATAGTTACCATACCTAGTATAGTTACCAAACCTACTATAGTTACCATACCCAGTATAGTTACCATACCTACTATAGTTACCATACCCAGTATAGTTACCATACCTACTATAGTTACCATACCTAGTATAGTTACCATACCTAGTATAGTTACCATAACCAGTATAGTTACCATACCCAGTATAGTTACCATACCCAGTATAGTTACCATACCCAGTATAGTTACCATAACCAGTATAGTTACCATACCTGCTATAGTTACCATACCTACTATAATTACCATACCCAGTATAGTTACCATACCCAGTATAGTTACCATACCTAGTATAGTTACCATACCTACTATAGTTACCATACCTACTATAGTTACCATACCTACTATAGTTACCATACCCAGTATAGTTACCATACCCAGTATAGTTACCATACCCAGTATAGTTACCATACCCAGTATAGTTACCATAACCAGTATAGTTACCATACCCAGTATAGTTACCATACCTACTATAGTTACCATACCCAGTATAGTTACCATACCCAGTATAGTTACCATACCCAGTATAGTTACCATACCCAGTATAGTTACCATACCCAGTATAGTTACCATACCCAGTATAGTTACCATACCCAGTATAGTTACCATACCCGGTATAGTTACCATACCCAGTATAGTTACCATACCTAGTATAGGTCCCATACCTGCTTCCCACAGCTATTACTGTTACCTCAGGTCCTGGTCATTCATTGATATTTGAAATGTCATGGGTGCTATGACTCTGACGATCCTCTTCAGGATTGGTGGGTCTCCCGCGGGACAGTTGAGATAATGTAGGCTAATGTGATTAGCATGAGGTTGTAAGTAACAAGAACATTTCCCAGGACATTGACATATCTGATATTGGCCTGGTCTGAGGTTCCTATGTGAAGTAACATTCCCATTCCAAGTTGTGACCTCACATCCTGCTTGGGTCTAAAGCGATGGAATCTCCCTGTACCGCAGGCTGCATCGGGACTCTCCCGTATAGAATCCCCGGGGCTATACGTCTTCTACTGTTTAGACAAGACAGTGTTTCCCACTCCCCATGGAACTGATCACGGGCCAAGCTGGCAACAGTCTGGAGAAATACCCACACACACACGCACACACACACACGCACGCACGCTCGCACACACACACACACACACACACACACACGAAGGACCCCCCCCCCCCCCATCCCTCCTCCACACCCTCTTGCGGGCCACAAAAGGAGCATCTGCTAAGCGTTTGGGAAAAGTGTGACAACTAAAGAGCATTGATGGTTGAGTCATTGAGCCAGAGCCCCCGCCTTGTGTCCCCTGTCTGTCCCTCTGTCCTCCTCCTGGCCAATGAGAGATGGAGATGTGTGTTTGTGTGAAAGGTCTTTTAGTGCAAGGGATACAATACACCCTGGGCTTCATCCAGGGCAAACCCTTCCCTCTCCCTAGCGGTCAGGAACCCGAAAGGCAGCTGGTTCGAATCACCAAGCCGACGACGTGAAAAGTCTGTTAATGTGTCCTTTAGCAAGGCCCTTAGCCCTATTTGCCAGGATAAGGGTGTCTGCTAAAAAATGACGACAATTTAAAGAACGGATTCTGTGAATGGTGTAGTCATTTTGAAACTGAATCTCAAACTGTTGGGTTCCAGAATTAGATTTTTTGTTGCTTTTTATTTAACCTTTATTTAACTAGGCAAGTCAGTTAAGAACAAATTCTTATTTACAATGACGGCCTACAGCGGGTTAACTGCCTTGTTCAGGGGCAGAACGACAGAGTTTTACCTTGTTAGCTCGGGGATTCTATTCAGCAACCTTTCTGTTACTAGTTCAACGCTCTAACCACTAAGCTACCTGCCGCCCCTACGCTCTAACCACTAGGCTACCTGCCGCCCCTACACTCTAACCACTAGGCTACCTGCCGCCCCTACGCTCTAACCACTAGGCTACCTGCCGCCCCTACACTCTAACCACAAGGCTACCTGCCGCCCCTACACTCTAACCACTAGGCTACCTGCCGCCCCTACACTCTAACCACTAGGCTACCTGCCGCCCCTACACTCTAACCACTAGGCTACCTGCCGCCCCTACGCTCTAACCACAAGGCTACCTGCCGCCCCTACGCTCTAACCACAAGGCTACCTGCCGCCCCTACGCTCTAACCACAAGGCTACCTGCCGCCCCTACACTCTAACCACTAGACTACCTGCCGCCCCTACACTCTAACCACAAGGCTACCTGTCGCCCCTACACTCTAACCACAAGGCTACCTGCCGCCCCTACACTCTAACCACAAGGCTACCTGCCGCCCCTACACTCTAACCACAAGGCTACCTGCCGCCCCTACACTCTAACCACAAGGCTACCTGTCGCCCCTACACTCTAACCACAAGGCTACCTGCCGCCCCTACACTCTAACCACAAGGCTACCTGCCGCCCCTACACTCTAACCACAAGGCTACCTGCCGCCCCTACACTCTAACCACTAGGCTACCTGCCGCCCCTACACTCTAACCACAAGGCTACCTGCCGCCCCTACACTCTAACCACAAGGCTACCTGCCGCCCCTACGCTCTAACCACTAGGCTACCTGCCGCCCCTACACTCTAACCACTAGGCTACCTGCCGCCCCTACACTCTTAACCACAAGGCTACCTGCCGCCCCTACACTCTTAACCACAAGGCTACCTGCCGCCCCTACACTCTAACCACAAGGCTACCTGTCGCCCCTACACTCTAACCACAAGGCTACCTGCCGCCCCTACACTCTAACCACAAGGCTACCTGTCGCCCCTACACTCTAACCACAAGGCTACCTGCCGCCCCTACACTCTAACCACAAGGCTACCTGCCGGCCCTACACTCTAACCACAAGGCTACCTGCCGCCCCTACACTCTAACCACAAGGCTACCTGCCGCCCCTACACTCTAACCACAAGGCTACCTGCCGCCCCTACACTCTAACCACAAGGCTACCTGCCGCCCCTACACTCTAACCACAAGGCTACCTGTCGCCCCTACACTCTTAACCACAAGGCTACCTGCCGCCCCTACACTCTAACCACAAGGCTACCTGCCGCCCCTACACTCTAACCACAAGGCTACCTGCCGCCCCTACACTCTAACCACAAGGCTACCTGCCGCCCCTACACTCTAACCACAAGGCTACCTGCCGCCCCAATGGCACCAAAATAACTTGGGTTGTAGGTTCTAGAAGTTGGAGAATGTTTTGGAAACTCCACAAACACCATCAATGTGACCAAAGTGTTCACACAGCTAGCACATTTGGTTCCTTGAAAGTTATGGGAAAGTATGTTTTTGTTTCCCATTAGGTTCTGGGAACGAAGTCATACGTTTCCTGACATTTAAAACTGAAAGTGTTCTAAACGTTCTGAGAACAGAAGTGAACATTTGGACTTCTTGTCACGAATCCCGTTTCCTGAGTCTGTTTTTTGCCTATGTTCTGTCCTGGAGAGTTTTTCCGGCGTCCTGGAACGCACCCTGTCTGGTTGCCGGGCAATGTAGCCAGTTGGGGTTTCTGATTATCCGCACCTGTATCCCATCAGCTATCTGCACACCTGGTCCTGATCATCATTTCTCCTCTTCATAAGCCCGGACCTGACATCCATTTCCTGCCGGATCGTTAGCCATGAACAGTATGTTGTGCCAGAGTATCAGCCTCAAGTTGGATAGAAGTTGTTTTGTTGTTTGTTACGTATTGCTTGCCTTGAACTTACCTCTGTTTGTTCTGTCTTCAGTTACTCACCCGGATCATTTACCCCATTCCCGCCTGGTCGTCAGAAGATTCCGCTTCCCCATTGGATCCACCTATTTACTCCCATCAACTCATCACCGCTACCCGCTACACCACCTGGATATATCTACCCATTCACTTGTAAATAAATACTCACCTTTTTCCTACTCTCCTTATCCTGGTCTGCTTCTGGGTTCGACTTTGAAGAATCGTGACACTTCTAGGGAATATTTTAGGTTGCACGGAGGTTCTGAGAACGTTTATCTATGGTTCCTTGAACGTTTTCCGGGGAGGTTTTTATTAACGTTCTGAGAACGTAATTAAATAATGTTCTCTCAACATGTTTCAATAAGAGTTTTAATAACACTGCTAGCTTTAACTGTTATGAAATCCAAGCACAGATATGAGACATGGAAATGAATTTGCTTAGGCATTAATCATGCACATCAGGTGTCTTTTTTACTGTGGCATGGCATCAGTGAGATTATAATGATCTTCTGCTCTCTATCCAGGGAATTAGTCCACTGTGACACCAAGATGGAGCTACATGGTGATTTTTTTCTCATACAAAGCTGCTCATTTTAGTCTATTCAAACAGACTCCATTTCAAAAGAAACAAGCACTCATTAAGATCAGGTGTGGCCAATTAGTGGGCGCTCCTCAAGATTGTGTTGTGTTGATGCTGAGAACGGAATGTATATGTTTTTAAATAACATTCTTAGAATGTTCTTAGAACATTACTAGGGTTTTTTTATGGACAGTTTTAAATAGAACCACAAGGAAACTTGTAGAAAATGTTATGGGAAGATTGTATGCAAAATAACCATGACAACCAAAGCTCTCATCGAGCTCTAAGAAACATCTGCTTCTCGGAATGCTATGTGCTAGGTGGGAAGTGCTTACCTCACCCCAACAACCAACCACAGACAAGCTGGGAGTTTGGAATGCTATGTGCTAGGTGGGAAGTGCTTACCTCACCCCAACAACCAACCACAGACAAGCTGGGAGTATGGAATGCTATGTGCTAGGTGGGAAGTGCTTACCTCACCCCAACAACCAACCACAGACAAACTGGGAGTTTGGAATGCTATGTGCTAGGTGGGAAGTGCTTACCTCACCCCAACAACCAACCACAGACAAGCTGGGAGTTTGGAATGCTATGTGCTAGGTGGGAAGTGCTTACCTCACCCCAACAACCAACCACAGACAAGCTGGGAGTTTGGAATGCTATGTGCTAGGTGGGAAGTGCTTACCTCACCCCAACAACCAACCACAGACAAGCTGGGAGTTTGGAATGCTATGTGCTAGGTGGGAAGTGCTTACCTCACCCCAACAACCAACCACAGACAAGCTGGGAGTTTGGAATGCTATGTGCTAGGTGGGAAGTGCTTACCTCACCCCAACAACCAACCACAGACAAGCTGGGAGTTTGGAATGCTATGTGCTAGGTGGGAAGTGCTTACCTCACCCCAACAACCAACCACAGACAAGCTGGGAGTTTGGAATGCTATGTGCTAGGTGGGAAGTGCTTACCTCACCCCAACAACCAACCACAGACAAGCTGGGAGTTTGGAATGCTATGTGCTAGGTGGGAAGTGCTTACCTCACCCCAACAACCAACCACAGACAAGCTGGTAGTTTGGTGACATATGTGCTATCCCCCCCCCCCCCCCTCTCTCTCTCCCCAACCTCCTTTCACCCTTCCTCTCCCACATCCCTCCCTCCTCTGCTTAGTTCACCCTTCTCCCCCTCTCAGACTGTTCTTCTCCTCCTCTTCTCCCTCCTCCCAGCCTCCTGTTCTTTTGTGTATTTTGACTTCCTGTTGTTAAGGATGAGGTCACAGGGATAAGGAGGAGATGGGAGTGTGTCACCTCATTGGCCCTTCCTTAGAAGCAGATGAATGTGAGAATAAACAGTCCAATCACACACAGGACAGAGAGGAGGATCACACCGTTTGGTCAATGTCAATACCGCTGAAATAAGGAAATGGTCTCCTGTTCATCTGGACAGCCTGCGACCAGTTTGACCAATTTGGTGCTGTGGACCACTTGGAGAATATTAGACATATTTACTTCAGTAAAATTTCTATGATGTTGTCTTCATCACTTTCTAACTACTGGTAAATCTACAGTGTTTTATGATTCTTCTTCTTCTTCTTCTTATTTGTGTTGTTGTTGTTGTTTAGCTGCATTTCATGATGGATTATTTGATGCTTACGGGTGCTTCTTTGTTGCTGTCTATCGAAGCAGTTATTTGGCCATAGATTAGAAAGTGTTAACTCAATGTGAGTCTTTTTGGGTAATGAGCCGTCATCAGGACTGTGCAAGAGAACAATGGCTGGCTATTGTATCAGACACTACTGTGTCTGGCAGGAGTACCGACAACGACAGGAATAGACACACACACTAGCGGTGCGTGGTCAGCTGTTTGTTTCCCCAACCGCACGACTATATGTGATAAAGTGAAAATCGGAGGCCCGCAACCGATCCTAAAAGGCGCTGCATGGTCAATCTGAGTCCTCATTGGCGGTGCAGCGCAATTACGGTGATATGGCCTCAGTAGAAATCTGGGCATGCATACATCTTGCGCTCTGCTGCGAAGCAGTATATAGATAGTGGGGGGGTGTAGTCTGGGTATAGAGAGTATATAGATAGTGGGGGGGTTGTAGTCTGGTTATAGACAGTATATATATATAGTGGGGGGGGGGGGGGGGGGTTGTAGTCTGGATATAAAGAGTATATAGATAGTGGGGGGGTTGTAGTCTGGGTATAGAGAGTATATAGATAGTGGGGGGTTGTAGTCTGGTTATAGACAGTATATAGATAGTGGGGGGTTGTAGTCTGGTTATAGACAGTATATAGATAGTGGGGGGTTGTAGTCTGGGTATAGAGAGTATATAGATAGTGGGGGGGTTGTAGTCTGGTTATAGACAGCATATAGATAGTAGTGGGGGGGTTGTAGTCTGGTTATAGACAGCATATAGATAGTGGGGGGGGGGTGTAGTCTGGATATAGACAGTATATAGATAGTGGGGGGGGTGTAGTCTGGATATAGACAGCATATAGATAGTGGGGGGGGGGTGTAGTCTGGATATAGACAGCATATAGATAGTGGGGGGGTGTAGTCTGGATATAGACAGTATATAGATAGTGGGGGGGGGGTGTAGTCTGGATATAGACAGCATATAGATAGTGGGGGGGGGTGTAGTCTGGATATAGACAGTATATAGATAGTGGGGGGGGGGGGTGTAGTCTGGATATAGACAGTATATAGATAGTGGGGGGGGGTGTAGTCTGGATATAGACAGTATATAGATAGTGGGGGGGGGTGTAGTCTGGATATAGACAGTATATAGATATTGGGGGGGTTGTAGTCTGGTTATAGACAGTATATAGATAGTGGGGGGGTTGTAGTCTGGTTATAGACAGTATATAGATAGTGGGGGGGTGATAGTGGGGGGTGTAGTCTGGTTATAGACAGCATATAGATAGTGTGGGGGGGTGTAGTCTGGATATAGACAGTATATAGATAGTGGGGGGGTGATAGTGGGGGGTGTAGTCTGGTTATAGACAGTATATAGATAGTGGGGGGGTGATAGTGGGGGGTGTAGTCTGGTTATAGACAGTATATAGATAGTGGGGGGGGGTTGTAGTCTGGTTATAGACAGTATATAGATAGTGGGGGGGTGTAGTCTGGATATAAAGAGTATATAGATAGTGGGGGGGTTGTAGTCTGGTTATAGAGAGTATATAGATAGTGGGGGGGTTGTAGTCTGGTTATAGACAGTATACAGATAGTGGGGGGGTGTAGTCTGGATATAAAGAGTATATAGATAGTGGGGGGGTGTAGTCTGGTTATAGACAGTATATAGATAGTGGGGGGGTGTAGTCTGGTTATAGACAGTATATAGATAGTGGGGGGGTTGTAGTCTGGTTATAGACAGTATATAGATAGTGGGGGGTTGTAGTCTGGTTATAGACAGTATATAGATAGTGGGGGGGTTGTAGTCTGGTTATAGACAGTATATAGATAGTGGGGGGGTGTAGTCTGGTTATAGACAGTATATAGATAGTGGGGGGGTGTAGTCTGGTTATAGACAGTATATAGATAGTGGGGGGGTGTAGTCTGGTTATAGACAGTATATAGATAGTGGGGGGGTGTAGTCTGGTTATAGACAGTATATAGATAGTGGGGGGGTGTAGTCTGGTTATAGACAGTATATAGATAGTGGGGGGGGTTGTAGTCTGGTTATAGACAGTATATAGATAGTGGGGGGGTGTAGTCTGGTTATAGACAGTATATAGATAGTGGGGGGGTTGTAGTCTGGTTATAGACAGTATATAGATAGTGGGGGGGTTGTAGTCTGGATATAGACAGTATATAGATAGTGGCGGGGGTGATAGTGGAGGGGGTTGTAGTCTGGTTATAGACAGTATATAGATAGTGGGGGGGTGATAGTGGGGGGTGTAGTCTGGTTATAGACAGTATATAGATAGTGGGGGGGTTGTAGTCTGGTTATAGACAGTATATAGATAGTGGGGGGTTGTAGTCTGGTTATAGACAGCATATAGATAGTGGGGGGGGGGGGGTGTAGTCTGGATATAGACAGTATATAGATAGTGGGGGGGTGATAGTGGGGGGTGTAGTCTGGTTATAGACAGTATATAGATACTGGGGGGGGGTGTAGTCTGGTTATAGACAGTATATAGATAGTGGGGGGGGGGTGTAGTCTGGTTATAGACAGTATATAGATAGTGGGGGGGTGTAGTCTGGGTATAGAGAGTATATAGATAGTGGGGGGGTGTAGTCTGGTTATAGACAGTATATAGATAGTGGGGGGGGTGTAGTCTGGTTATAGACAGTATATAGATAGTGGGGGGTGTAGTCTGGTTATAGACAGTATATAGATAGTGGGGGGGTGTAGTCTGGTTATAGACAGTATATAGATAGTGGGGGGGTGTAGTCTGGTTATAGACAGTATATAGATAGTGGGGGGTTGTAGTCTGGTTATAGACAGTATATAGATAGTGGGGGGGGTGTAGTCTGGTTATAGACAGTATATAGATAGTGGGGGGTTGTAGTCTGGTTATAGACAGTATATAGATAGTGGGGGGGTGTAGTCTGGTTATAGACAGCATATAGATAGTGGGGGGGGGTGTAGTCTGGATATAGACAGTATATAGATAGTGGGGGGGGGGTGTAGTCTGGTTATAGACAGCATATAGATAGTGGGGGGGGGGTGTAGTCTGGATATAGACAGTATATATATAGTGGGAAGGGTTGGGCTTGAAGTCTTGTTATAGAGGGGGGGGGGTTGGGCTTGAAGTCTTGTTATAGAGGGGGGGGGGGGGTTGGGCTTGAAGTCTTGTTATAGAGGGGGGGGGGGTTGGGCTTGAAGTCTTGTTATAGAGGGGGGGGGGTTGGGCTTGAAGTCTTGTTATAGAGGGGGGGGGGGTTGGGCTTGAAGTCTTGTTATAGAGGGGGGGGGGGGGGGGTTGGGCTTGAAGTCTTGTTATAGAGGGGGGGGGGTTGGGCTTGAAGTCTTGTTAGAGAGGGGGGGGGTTGGGCTTCAAGTCTTGTTATAGAGGGGGGGGGAGTTGGGCTTGAAGTCTTGTTATAGAGGGGGGGCGGTTGGGCTTGAAGTCTTGTTATAGAGGGGGGGGGTTGGGCTTGAAGTCTTGTTATAGAGGGGGGGGGGGTTGGGCTTGAAGTCTTGTTATAGAGGGGGGGGGGGTTGGGCTTGAAGTCTTGTTATAGAGGGGGGGGGGGTTGGGCTTGAAGTCTTGTTATAGAGGGGGGGGGGGGGTTGGGCTTGAAGTCTTGTTATAGAGGGGGGGGGGGTTGGGCTTGAAGTCTTGTTATAGAGGAGGGGGGGGTTGTAGTCTGGTTATAGACAGTATACAGATAGTGGGGGGGGTGTAGTCTGGTTATAGACAGTATATAGATAGTGGGGGGTTGTAGTCTGGTTATAGACAGTATATAGATAGTGGGGGGGTTGTAGTCTGGTTATAGACAGTATATAGATATTGGGGGGGTGTAGTCTGGTTATAGACAGTATATAGATAGTGGGGGGGTGTAGTCTGGTTATAGACAGTATATAGATAGTGGGGGGGTTGTAGTCTGGTTATAGACAGTATATAGATAGTGGGGGGGGTTGTAGTCTGGTTATAGACAGTATATAGATAGTGGGGGGTTGTAGTCTGGTTATAGACAGTATATAGATAGTGGGGGGGTTGTAGTCTGGTTATAGACAGTATATAGATAGTGGGGGGGTTGTAGTCTGGTTATAGACAGTATATAGATAGTGGGGGGGTGTAGTCTGGTTATAGACAGTATATAGATAGTGGGGGGGTGTAGTCTGGTTATAGACAGCATATAGATAGTGGGGGGGGTGTAGTCTGTATATAGATAGTGGGGGGGTTGTAGTCTGGTTATAGACAGTATATAGATAGTGGGGGGGTTGTAGTCTGGATATAGACAGTATATAGATAGTGGCGGGGGTGATAGTGGAGGGGGTTGTAGTCTGGTTATAGACAGTATATAGATAGTGGGGGGGTGATAGTGGGGGGTGTAGTCTGGTTATAGACAGTATATAGATAGTGGGGGGGTTGTAGTCTGGTTATAGACAGTATATAGATAGTGGGGGGGTTGTAGTCTGGTTATAGACAGCATATAGATAGTGGGGGGGGGTGTAGTCTGGATATAGACAGTATATAGATAGTGGGGGGGTGATAGTGGGGGGTGTAGTCTGGTTATAGACAGTATATAGATACTGGGGGGGGTGTAGTCTGGTTATAGACAGTATATAGATAGTGGGGGGGGGGTGTAGTCTGGTTATAGACAGTATATAGATAGTGGGGGGGTGTAGTCTGGGTATAGAGAGTATATAGATAGTGGGGGGGTGTAGTCTGGTTATAGACATATATAGATAGTGGGGGGGGGGGGTGTAGTCTGGTTATAGACAGTATATAGATAGTGGGGGGTGTAGTCTGGTTATAGACAGTATATAGATAGTGGGGGGGTGTAGTCTGGTTATAGACAGTATATAGATAGTGGGGGGGTGTAGTCTGGTTATAGACAGTATATAGATAGTGGGGGGTTGTAGTCTGGTTATAGACAGTATATAGATAGTGGGGGGGGTGTAGTTGGTTATAGACAGTATATAGATAGTGGGGGGTTGTAGTCTGGTTATAGACAGTATATAGATAGTGGGGGGGTGTAGTCTGGTTATAGACAGCATATAGATAGTGGGGGGGGTGTAGTCTGGATATAGACAGTATATAGATAGTGGGGGGGGTGTAGTCTGGTTATAGACAGCATATAGATAGTGGGGGGGGTGTAGTCTGGATATAGACAGTATATATATAGTGGGAAGGGTTGGGCTTGAAGTCTTGTTATAGAGGGGGGGGGGGGTTGGGCTTGAAGTCTTGTTATAGAGGGGGGGGGGTTGGGCTTGAAGTCTTGTTATAAAGGGGGGGGGGGGTTGGGCTTGAAGTCTTGTTATAGAGGGGGGGGGGTTGGGCTTGAAGTCTTGTTATAGGGGGGGGGGGGGTTGGGCTTGAAGTCTTGTTATAGAGGGGGGGGGGGTTGGGCTTGAAGTCTTGTTATAGAGGGGGGGGGGTTGGGCTTGAAGTCTTGTTAGAGAGGGGGGGGTTGGGCTTCAAGTCTTGTTATAGAGGGGGGGGAGTTGGGCTTGAAGTCTTGTTATAGAGGGGGGGGGGTTGGGCTTGAAGTCTTGTTATAGAGGGGGGGGGTTGGGCTTGAAGTCTTGTTATAGAGGGGGGGGGGTTGGGCTTGAAGTCTTGTTATAGAGGGGGGGGGTTGGGCTTGAAGTCTTGTTATAGAGGGGGGCGGGGGTTGGGCTTGAAGTCTTGTTATAGAGGGGGGGGGGGGGTTGGGCTTGAAGTCTTGTTATAGAGGGGGGGGGGGGTTGGGCTTGAAGTCTTGTTATAGAGGGGGGGGGTTGGGCTTGAAGTCTTGTTATAGAGGGGGGGGGGTTGTAGTCTGGTTATAGACAGTATACAGATCGTGGGGGGTTGTAGTCTGGATATAGACAGTATATATATAGTGGGAAGGGTTGGGCTTGAAGTATTGTTATAGAGGGGGGGGGGGGGTTGGGCTTGAAGTCTTGTTATAGAGGGGGGGGGGTTGGGCTTGAAGTCTTGTTATAGAGGGGGGGGGGGTTGGGCTTGAAGTCTTGTTATAGAGTGGGGGGGGGGGTTGGGCTTGAAGTCTTGTTATAGAGGGGGGGGGAGTTGGGCTTGAAGTCTTGTTATAGAGGGGGGGGGGTTGGGCTTGAAGTCTTGTTATAGAGGGGGGGTTGGGCTTGAAGTCTTGTTATAGAGGGGGGGGGGGTTGGGCTTGAAGTCTTGTTATAGAGGGGGGGGGGGGTTGGGCTTGAAGTCTTGTTATAGAGGGGGGGGGTTGGGCTTGAAGTCTATACATGGTCTCTACTAACTAGGTTTGTCATACATGGTCTCTACTAACTAGGGGTTTCATACATGGTCTCTACTAACTAGGGGTGTCATACATGGTCTCTACTAACTAGGGGTTTCAGACATGGTCTCTACTAACTAGGGGTCTCTACTAACTAGGGGTCTCTACTAACTAGTGGTCTCTACTAACTAGGGGTCTCTACTAACTAGGGGTTTCATACTAACTAGGGGTGTCATACATGGTCTCTACTAACTAGGGGTTTCATACTAACTAGGGGTTTCATACATGGTCTCTACTAACTAGGGGTGTCATACATGGTCTCTACTAACTAGGGGTCTCTACTAACTAGGGGTCTCTACTAACTAGGGGTCTCTACTAACTAGGGGTCTCTACTAACTAGGGGTCTCTACTAACTAGGGGTTTCATACTAACTAGGGGTGTCATACATGGTCTCTACTAACTAGGGGTTTCATACATGGTCTCTACTAACTAGGGGTGTCATACATGGTCTCTACTAACTAGGGGTCTCTACTAACTAGGGGTCTCTACTAACTAGGGGTTTCATACTAACTAGGGGTGTCATACATGGTCTCTACTAACTAGGGGTTTCATACATGGTCTCTACTAACTAGGGGTGTCATACATGGTCTCTACTAACTAGGGGTCTCTACTAACTAGGGGTCTCTACTAACTAGGGGTCTCTACTAACTAGGGGTTTCATACTAACTAGGGGTTTCATACATGGTCTCTACTAACTAGGGGTGTCATACATGGTCTCTACTAACTAGGGGTTTCGTACTAACTAGGGGTTTCATACATGGTCTCTAACTAGGGGTGTCATACATGGTCTCTACTAACTAGGGGTTTCATACATGGTCTCTACTAACTAGGGGTGTCATACATGGTCTCTACTAACTAGGGGTTTCATACTAACTAGGGGTTTCATACATGGTCTCTACTAACTAGGGGTGTCATACTTGGTCTCTACTAACTAGGGGTCTCTACTAACTAGGGGTCTTTACTAACTAGGGGTTTCATACATGGTCTCTACTAACTAGGGGTCTCTACTAACTAGGGGTTTCATACATGGTCTCTACTAACTAGGGGTGTCATACATGGTCTCTACTAACTAGGGGTCTCTACTAACTAGGGGTCTTTACTAACTAGGGGTGTCATACATGGTCTCTACTAACTAGGGGTCTCTACTAACTAGGGGTTTCATACATGGTCTCTACTAACTAGGGGTGTCATACATGGTCTCTACTAACTAGGGGTCTCTACTAACTAGTGGTTTCATACATGGTCTCTACTAACTAGGGGTGCCATTCGTGGTCTCTACTAACTAGGGGTGTCATACATGGTCTCTACTAACTAGGGGTGTCATACATGGTCTCTACTAACTAGGGGTTTCATACATGGTCTCTACTAACTAGGGGTGTCATGCTAACTAGGGGTGTCATACATGGTCTCTACTAACTAGGGGTTTCATACATGGTCTCTACTAACTAGGGGTTTCATACTAACTAGGGGTGTCATACATGGTCTCTACTAACTAGGGGTGTCATACATGGTCTCTACTAACTAGGGGTTCCATACATGGTCTCTACTAACTAGGGGTTTCATACATGGTCTCTACTAACTAGGGGTTTCATACATGGTCTCTACTAACTAGGGGTGTCATACATGGTCTCTACTAACTAGAGGTTCCATACATGGTCTCTACTAACTAGGGGTTTCCAAAGGGCACAGCGGTCTAAGACGTCGTTGCATCGTGTTGTTGCATCACCCAACTTCCGACGAGCTTCATATGGCGGACAGATAGCCTTACATTCTCTTGCAAAATGTCTTGATCAAATCAAATGTAGCCTTTCTTACATCAGCTGATATATCAAAGTGCTGTACAGAAACCCAGCCTAAAACCCCAAACAGCAAGCAATGCAGGTGTAGAAGCACGTTGGCTAGGAAAAACTCCCTAGAAAGGCCAAAACCTAGGAAGAAACCTAGAGAGGAACCAGGCTGAGGGGTGGCCAGTCCTCTTCTGGCTGTGCCAGGTGGAGATTATAACAGAACATGGCCAAGATGTTCAAATGTTCATAAATGACCAGCATGGTCAAATAATAGTAATCACAGTGAAGTCAGGGTTCCATAGCCGCAGGAAGAACAGTTGAAACTGGAGCAGCAGCACGGCCAGGTGGACTGGGGACAACAAGGAGTCATCATGCCAGGTAGTCCTGAGGCATGGTCCTAGGGCTCAGGTCCTCTGAGAGAGAGAAAGAAAGAGAGAATTAGAGAGAGCATACTTGAATTCCCACAGGACACCGGATAAGGCAGGAGAAATACTCCAGATATAACAGACTGACCCTAGCCCCCCGACCCATAAACTACTGCAGCATACATACTGGAGGCAGAGACAGCAAGGGTGGTTCGTTGCTCCAGTGCCTTTCTGTTCACCTTCACACTCCTGGGCCAGACTACACTCAATCATATGACCTACTGAAGAGATGATTCTTCAGTAAAGACTTAAAGGTTGAGACCGAGTTTGCATCTCTCACATGGGTAGGCAGACCATACCATAAAAAAATGAACTTTATAGGAGAAAGCCCTGCCTCCAGCTGTTTGCTTAGACATTCTAGGGACAATTAGGAGGCCTGCATCTTGTGACCGTAGCGTACGTGTAGGTATGTACGGCAGGACCAAATCAGAAAGATAGATAGGAGCAAGCCCATGTAATGCTTTGTAGGTTGGCAGTAAAACCTTGAAATCAGCCCTTGCCTTAACAGGAAGTCAGTGTAGGGAGGCTAGCACTGGTAATATGATAAAATATTTTGGTTCTAGTCAGGATTCTAGCAGCCGTATTTAGTACTAACTGAAGTTTATTTAGTGCTTTATCCGGGTAGCCGGAAAGTAGAGCATTGCAGTAGTCTAACCTAGAAGTGACAAAAGCATGGATTAATTTATCTGCATCATTTTTGGACAGAAAGTTTCTGATTTTTGCAATGTGACATAGATGGAAACTGTTATGTTCGTCAAAAGAGAGATCAGGGTCCAGAGTAACGCCGAGGTCCTTCACAGGTTTTTTTGAGACGACTGTACAACCATTAAGATTAATTGTCAGATTCAACAGAAGGTCTCTTTGTTTCTTGGGACCTAGAACAAGCAGCTCTGTTTTGTCCGAGTTTAAAAGTAGAACGTTTGCAGCCATCCACTTCCTTATGTCTAAAACAAAGGCTTCCAGCGAGGGCAATTTCGGGCTTCACCATGTTTCATTGAAATGTACAGCTGTGTGTCATCCGCATAGCAGTGAAAGTTAACATTATGTTTTCGAATGACATCACCAAGAGGTAAAATATTTAATGAAAACAATAGTGGTCCTAAAACGTAACCTTGAGGAACACCAAAATGTACAGTTGATTTGTCAGAGGACAAACCATTCACAGAGACAAACTGATATCTTTCCGACAGATAAGATCTAAACCAGGCCAGAACTTGTCCATGTAGACCAATTTGGGTTTCCAATCTCTCCAAACGAATGTGGTGATCGATGGTATCAAAAGCAGCACTAAGGTCTAGGAGCACGAGGACAGATGCAGATCCTCGGTCTGACTCCATTAAAAGGTAATTTACCAGCTTCACAAGTGCAGTCTCAGTATTACGATGGGGTCTAAAACCAGACTGAAGCATTTCGTATTCATTGTTTGTCTTCAGGAAGACTGATCAACAGCTTTTTCAAAAAAATTTGAGAGGAAGGGGAGATTCGATATAGGCATATAGTTTTTTATATTTTCTGGGACAAGGTTTGGCTTTTTCAAGAGAGGCTTTTTTTACTGCCACTTTTAGTGAGTTTGATATACTTCATTTTTCCGTAGATGATAGCAAGCTGTCCAGGCCCTGATGCCTGGTGTGCTGTTCCTTTTTTCTCCACACATAGTGTTGTGTGTTCCTTCCAAACAACTCAACTGTAGTTTAATCTGTCCACAGAATATCCTGCCAGTAGCACTGTGGAACATCCAGGTATTAGGTCTTCCGATATCTCTTTTGTTCGAGGCATGGTTCACATCAGGCATTGCTTCTTGTGAATAGCAAACTCAAATTTTGTGAGTGTTTTTTATAGGGCAGGGCAGCTCTAACCAAAATCTCCAATCTTGTCTCATTGATTGGAGAGTAGCAACCAAAGGGAGTGCCATATATAGGGAAGGAACCAAAGGGAGTGACATAAATAGGGAAGGAACCAAAGGGAGAGACATATATAGGGAAGGAACCACAGGGAGTGACATATATAGGGAAGGAACCACAGGGAGTGACATATATAGGGAAGGAACCAAAGGGAGGGACATATATAGGGAAGGAACCAAAGGGAGTGACATATATAGGGAAGGAACCAAAGGGAGTGACATATATTGGGAAGGAACCACAGGGAGGGACATATATAGGGAAGGAACCACAGGGAGGGACATATGTTGGGAAGGAACCACAGGGAGGGACATATATTGGGAAGGAACCACAGGGAGGGGCATATATTGGGAAGGAACCACAGGGAGGGACATATATTGGGAAGGAACCACAGGGAGGGACATATATTGGGAAGGAAGCACAGGGAGGGACATATATTGGGAAGGAACCACAGGGAGGGACATATATTGGGAAGGAACCACAGGGAGGGACATATATTGGGAAGGAACCACAGGGAGGGACATATATAGGGAAGGAACCACAGGGAGGGACATATATTGGGAATGAACCACAGGGAGGGACATATATAGGGAAGGAACCAAAGGGAATGACATATATAGGGAAGGAACCAATGGAAGTGACATATATATAGGGAAGGAACCAAAGGAAGTGACATATATAGGGAAGGAACTACAGGGAGGGACATATGTTGGGAAGGAACCACAGGGAGGGACATATATTGGGAAGGAACCACAGGGAGGGACATATATTGGGAAGGAACCACAGGGAGGGACATATATTGGGAAGGAACCACAGGGAGGGACATATATTGGGAAGGAAGCACAGGGAGGGACATATATTGGGAAGGAACCACAGGGAGGGACATATATTGGGAAGGAACCACAGGGAGGGACATATATTGGGAAGGAACCACAGGGAGGGACATATATTGGGAATGAACCACAGGGAGGGACATATATAGGGAAGGAACCAAAGGGAGGGACATATATAGGGAAGGAACCAAAGGAAGTGACATATATAGGGAAGGAACCAAAGGGAGGGACATATATAGGGAAGGAACCACAGGGAGGGACATATATAGGGAAGGAACCACAGGGAGTGACATATATAGGGAAGGAACCAAAGGGAAGGACATATATATAGGGAAGGAACCAAAGGAAGTGACATATATAGGGAAGGAACCAAAGGGAGGGACATATATAGGGAAGGAAACACAGGGAGGGACATATATAGGGAAGGAACCAAAGGGAGGGACATATATAGGGAAGGAACCACAGGGAGGGACATATATAGGGAAGGAACCACAGGGAGGGACATATATAGGGAAGGAACCAAAGGAAGTGACATATATAGGGAAGGAACCAAAGGGAGGGACATATATAGGGAAGGAACCAAAGGGAGGGACATATATAGGGAAGGAACCAAATGGAGGGACATATATAGGGAAGGAACCAAGGGAAGTGACATATATAGGGAAGGAACCAAAGGGAGAGACATATATAGGGAAGGAACCACAGGGAGGGACATATACAGGGAAGGAACCAAAGGGAGGGACATATATATAGGGAAGGAACCACAGGGAGGGACATATATAGGGAAGGAACCACAGGGAGGGACATATATAGGGAAGGAACCAAAGGAAGTGACATATATAGGGAAGGAACCAAAGGGAGGGACATATATGGGGAAGGAACCAAAGGGAGGGACATATATAGGGAAGGAACCACAGGGAGGGACATATATAGGGAAGGAACCAAAGGAAGTGACATATATATAGGGAAGGAACCAAAGGAAGTGACATATATAGGGAAGGTAATCAATTAAATGATGGAGTCCAGATGAGTGTCAAAATACGCGTAAAGATGATGACAGGTGTGCGCCATAACGAGCAGCCTGGTGACCTCGAGGCCGGAGAGGTTTTTGTGTTATGAGAACATTTGCCACGACCTAACAAATGTTCTGGGAACTTTCACAAAACCAATTTTGATTTGCTGTGTAGGTTAGCCAGTAAGGATCTGCTGTGTAGGCTAGCCAGGAAGGATCTGCTTTGTAGGCTAACCAGGAAGGATCTGCTGTGTAGGCTAGCCAGGAAGGATCTGCTGTGTAGGCTAGCCAGGAAGGATCTGCTGTGTAGGCTAGCCAGGAAGGATCTGCTGTGTAGGTTAGCCAGTAAGGATCTGCTGTGTAGGTTAGCCAGGAAGGATCTGCTGTGTAGGCTAGCCAGGAAGGATCTGCTGTGTAGGCTAACCAGGAAGGATCTGCTGTGTAGGCTAACCAGGAAGGATCTGCTGTGTAGGCTAGCCAGGAAGGATCTTCTGTGTAGGCTAGCCAGGAAGGATCTGCTGTGTAGGCTAGCCAGGAAGGATCTGCTGTGTAGGCTAACCAGGAAGGATCTGCTGTGTAGGCTAGCCAGTAAGGATCTGCTGTGTAGGCTAGCCAGGAAGGATCTGCTTTGTAGGCTAACCAGGAAGGATCTGCTGTGTAGGCTAGCCAGGAAGGATCTGCTGTGTAGGCTAGCCAGGAAGGATCTGCTGTGTAGGCTAACCAGGAAGGATCTGCTGTGTAGGCTAACCAGGAAGGATCTGCTGTGTAGGCTAGCCAGGAAGGATCTTCTGTGTAGGCTAGCCAGGAAGGATCTTCTGTGTAGGCTAGCCAGGAAGGATCTGCTGTGTAGGCTAGCCAGGAAGGATCTGCTGTGTAGGCTAACCAGGAAGGATCTGCTGTGTAGGCTAGCCAGGAAGGATCTGCTGTGTAGGCTAACCAGGAAGGATCTGCTGTGTAGGCTAGCCAGGAAGGATCTGCTAATACCACATTAGCTACATTTTACAGGAATGAAAAATGTCATAATGTTTGAAAATTCTGTAGTCAAAACACTGACAATATCTCTTCAAAAACAAGCCGCTTCTTATACAGTGGTGGGAAGCATATCACCCACAAATTGTCTAACTGTTGTTCTGTCAGAGTGTAGTAGTCTAACTGTTGTTCTGTCAGAGAGTAGTATTCTAACTGTTGTTCTGTCAGAGTGTAGTAGTCTAACTGTTGTTCTGTCAGAGTGTAGTAGTCTAACTGCTGTTCTGTCAGAGTGTAGTAGTAGTCTAACTGCTGTTCAGTCAGAGTGTAGTAGTCTAACTGTTGTTCTGTCAGAGTGTAGAAGTAGTCTAACTGCTGTTCTGTCAGAGAGTAGTAGTCTAACTGTTGTTCTGTCAGAGAGTAGTAGTCTAACTGTTGTTCTGTCAGAGAGTAGTAGTCTAACTGTTGTTCTGTCAGAGAGTAGTAGTCTAACTGTTGTTCTGTCAGAGTGTAGTAGTCTAACTGTTGTTCTGTCAGAGTGTAGTAGTCTAACTGTTGTTCTGTCAGAGAGTAGTAGTCTAACTGTTGTTCTGTCAGAGAGTAGTAGTCTAACTGTTGTTCTGTCAGAGAGTAGTAGTCTAACTGCTGTTCTGTCAGAGTGTAGTAGTCTAACTGTTGTTCTGTCAGAGAGTAGTAGTCTAACTGTTGTTCTGTCAGAGAGTAGTAGTCTAACTGTTGTTCTGTCAGAGTGTAGAAGTAGTCTAACTGTTGTTCTGTCAGAGAGTAGTAGTCTAACTGTTGTTCTGTCAGAGAGTAGTAGTCTAACTGTTGTTCTGTCAGAGAGTAGTAGTCTAACTGTTGTTCTGTCAGAGAGTAGTAGTCTAACTGTTGTTCTGTCAGAGTGTAGTAGTCTAACTGTTGTTCTGTCAGAGAGTAGTAGTCTAACTGCTGTTCTGTCAGAGTGTAGTAGTCTAACTGTTGTTCTGTCAGAGAGTAGTAGTCTAACTGTTGTTCTGTCAGAGAGTAGTAGTCTAACTGTTGTTCTGTCAGAGTGTAGAAGTAGTCTAACTGCTGTTCTGTCAGAGTGTAGTAGTCTAACTGTTGTTCTGTCAGAGTGTAGTAGTCTAACTGTTGTTCTGTCAGAGTGTAGTAGTCTAACTGTTGTTCTGTCAGAGTGTAGTAGTCTAACTGTTGTTCTGTCAGAGTGTAGTAGTCTAACTGTTGTTCTGTCAGAGTGTAGTAGTCTAACTGTTGTTCTGTCAGAGTGTAGTAGTCTAACTGTTGTTCTGTCAGAGTGTAGTAGTCTAACTGCTGTTCTGTCAGAGTGTAGTAGTCTAACTGTTGTTCTGTCAGAGTGTAGTAGTCTAACTGTTGTTCTGTCAGAGTGTAGTAGTCTAACTGTTGTTCTGTCAGAGTGTAGTAGTCTAACTGTTGTTCTGTCAGAGAGTAGTAGTCTAACTGTTGTTCTGTCAGAGTGTAGAAGTAGTCTAACTGCTGTTCTGTCAGAGTGTAGTAGTCTAACTGCTGTTCTGTCAGAGTGTAGTAGTCTAACTGTTGTTCTGTCAGAGAGTAGTAGTCTAACTGTTGTTCTGTCAGAGAGTAGTAGTCTAACTGTTGTTCTGTCAGAGTGTAGAAGTAGTCTAACTGCTGTTCTGTCAGAGTGTAGTAGTCTAACTGTTGTTCTGTCAGAGAGTAGTAGTCTAACTGTTGTTCTGTCAGAGTGTAGAAGTAGTCTAACTGCTGTTCTGTCAGAGTGTAGTAGTCTAACTGTTGTTCTGTCAGAGAGTAGTAGTCTAACTGTTGTTCTGTCAGAGTGTAGAAGTAGTCTAACTGCTGTTCTGTCAGAGTGTAGTAGTCTAACTGTTGTTCTGTCAGAGTGTAGTAGTCTAACTGTTGTTCTGTCAGAGTGTAGTAGTCTAACTGCTGTTCTGTCAGAGAGTAGTAGTCTAACTGTTGTTCTGTCAGAGTGTAGTAGTCTAACTGTTGTTCTGTCAGAGTGTAGTAGTCTAACTGTTGTTCTGTCAGAGAGTAGTAGTCTAACTGTTGTTCTGTCAGAGTGTAGAAGTAGTCTAACTGTTGTTCTGTCAGAGTGTAGTAGTCTAACTGTTGTTCTGTCAGAGTGTAGTAGTCTAACTGTTGTTCTGTCAGAGTGTAGAAGTAGTCTAACTGTTGTTCTGTCAGAGTGTAGTAGTCTAACTGTTGTTCTGTCAGAGTGTAGTAGTCTAACTGTTGTTCTGTCAGAGTGTAGAAGTAGTCTAACTGTTGTTCTGTCAGAGAGTGTAGGGTTGTGTCCCAAATGCCAACCTATACCCTAGCCATTTGGGAATCAACCTAGTCATGCAGTTCACTTCTACAAGGCAACGTTCTTCAAATCTTGGTTCTACCGTTCTACAGGCCGTGCAGGCTTTTGTTCCCACCTAGCACAAACACACCTGCTTCTACTAGTCAAGGTCTTGCTGAGTAATGAATTAGTTAAATCGGGAGGGTTCGTGCTGGGCTGGAACTAAAGCCTGAAGCTCTCCAAGATCAGAGTTCAACAACACAGTAAACTTCCTCCTGAGTCCTGTCTCACTCTCCTGCTGGTAGGCATGGCATGTGAGCGCCCCCTAGCGTTGAAACAGAGCTACTGCTCTTGTTTTTAAAACATTAAAATGTAACCTTTATTTAACTAGGCAAGTCAGTTAAGAACAAATTCTTATTTACAAGGACGGCCTACACAGGCCAAACACAGATGAAGCTGTGTGCCGCCCTGTGGGAATGCCAATCACAGCCAGTTGTGATTCGGCCTAGATTCGAACCAGGGTGTCTGTAGTGACGCCTCTAGGATTGAGATTGTAGTGCCTTACATTGCTGCACCACTCGGGAGACATTTTAGAACTATTTGCTTTCTACCTACGGCAGTTCAGCACCCTCTTCACATGTAGGACAGCACGTATTCTGGCTCACTGCAATATGATCAGATTTATACTTAATAACTTCCTATCAGATTATCGAAGGGAAATAACTTTATTAACAACATCACATTATGACATTGTGTGAAGTCTGACACTTGATTTAAACGCCCTGAGTCAAGCCACTTGACTGCTGAATGGGTGGCCAAGATTATTCTGAGTCGTGGCATTAGAGAGGAAGTGAAATGTAATACGTCTGACCGTATATCAATGGTACATATATAATGCCGGGACCAGTCTGATAATGCTGCGTGTCATTATCTGTCTAGTAGTCACTCCAATGCTCACCAGACCAGGGTCAAACGTGTCAAATACTTTAAAGTATTCGGGGGGAGGATCTTGATTTGAGTGTAGGGTTTGCTAATTGAATATTTCATTGTACCAGGCAAACCAAATCAAGCAGAGATCCAATATATTATACATGCAGTTAACCCAGGTCAGACACCCATACATTACAGCCCCGATACTAGCTATCTGTGGAGACTTCACATCAATACAACTGAGACTAGTGGAAATCAGCACAGCTTCAACATGTAAAGAGTTGTTGGACGGTTAATGACATCTATTTCTGCAGGCTCTGCTGCTATCGACTCAACGAGTCCCACATGGCACCCTACTCCCTATATAGTGCACTACTTTAGACCAGAGACCTATGGGCCGTAGCACCCTATTCCCTATATAGTGCACTACTTTAGACCAGAGACCTATGGGCCGTAGCACCCTATTCCCTATATAGTGCACTACTTTTGACTAGAGACTCACGCACAGTGTGTGGTTGTTGGGTCAAAGATGTTGACTTCACAGCCAAAGTTAATAAGTTACATTACTGATATTGGAGTGGGAAAAGCAAGCAGAGTAGGCTATCAAAACCATTACTGTTCACTGTTCCATTACCCTTCACAGTTCCACTACCCTTCACAGTTCCATTACCCTTCACAGTTCCATTACTCTTCACCATTCCATTACTCTTCACAGTTCCATTACCCTTCACAGTTCCATTACCCTTCACAGTTCCATTACTCTTCACCATTCCATTACTCTTCACAGTTCCATTACCCTTCACAGTTCCATTACCCTTCACAGTTCCATTACCCTTCACAGTTCCAGTACTCTTCACCATTCCATTACTCTTCACAGTTCCAATACTCTTCACAGTTCCATTACTGTTCACTGTTCCATTACTGTTCACAGTTCCATTACCCTTCACAGTTCCATTACTGTTCACTGTTCCATTACTGTTCACTGTTCCATTACTCTTCACAGTTCCATTACTCTTCACAGTTCCATTACCCTTCACAGTTCCATTACTTTTCACAGTTCCATTACTCTTCACAGTTCCATTACCCTTCACAGTTCCATTACCCTTCACAGTTCCATTACCCTTCACAGTTCCATTACTCTTCACAGTTCCATTACCCTTCACAGTTCAATTACCCTTCACAGTTCCATTACCCTTCACAGTTCCATTACTCTTCACCATTCCATTACTCTTCACAGTTCCATTACCCTTCACAGTTCCATTACCCTTCACAGTTCCATTACTCTTCACAGTTCCATTACCCTTCACAGTTCCATTACTTTTCACAGTTCCATTACTCTTCACAGTTCCATTACTCTTCACAGTTCCATTACCCTTCACAGTTCAATTACCCTTCACAGTTCCATTACTTTTCACAGTTCCATTACTCTTCACAGTTCCATTACCCTTCACAGTTCCATTACCCTTCACAGTTCCATTACCCTTCACAGTTCCATTACCCTTCACAGTTCCATTACTCTTCACAGTTCCATTACGCTTCACAGTTCCAGTACTGTTCACCATTCCATTACTCTTCACAGTCCACAGTTTCTGAGGGGCGGCAGGTAGACTAGTGATTAGAGGATTGGGCTAGTAAGCGAAAAGTTGCTGTATCGAGTCCCAAGCAGACAAGGCAGTTAACCCTCTGTTTCCTGACTGACAGTTAACCCACTGTTTCCTGACAGTTAACCCAATGTTTCCTGACTGACAGTTAACCCCCTGTTTCCTGACTGACAGTTAACCCTCTGTTTCCTGACTGGCAGTTAACCCTCTGTTTCCTTACTGACAGTTAACCCTCTGTTTCCTGACTGGCAGTTAACCCACTGTTTCCTTACTGACAGTTAACCCTCTGTTTCCTGACTGGCAGTTAACCCCCTGTTTCCTGACTGACAGTTAACCCTCTGTTTCCTGACTGGCAGTTAACCCACTGTTTCCTGACTGACAGTTAACCCACTGTTTCCTTACTGACAGTTAATCCACTGTTTCCTGGCTGACAGTTAACCCACTGTTTCCTGACTGACAGTTAACCCACTGTTTCCTGACTGACAGTTAACCCTCTGTTTCCTGACGACAGTTAACCAACTGTTTCCTGACTGACAGTTAACCCACTGTTTCCTGACTGACAGTTAACCCTCTGTTTCCTGACGACAGTTAACCAACTGTTTCCTGACTGACAGTTAACCCACTGTTTTCTGACTGACAGTTAACCCACTGTTTTCTGACTGACAGTTAACCCACTGTTTCCTGACTGGCAGTTAACCCACTGTTTCCTGACTGACAGTTAACCCACTGTTTCCTTACTGACAGTTAATCCACTGTTTCCTGGCTGACAGTTAACCCACTGTTTCCTGACTGACAGTTATCCCACTGTTTCCTGACTGACAGTTAACCCACTGTTTCCTGACTGACAGTTAACCCTCTGTTTCCTGACGACAGTTAACCAACTGTTTCCTGACTGACAGTTAACCCACTGTTTTCTGACTGACAGTTAACCCACTGTTTCCTGACTGCTGAAGCCGTGGATGTCAATTAAAGCAGCCCCCCCCCCCACCCCCCCCACATCTCTGATTCAGAGGGGTTGGGTTAAACGAGGAAGACACATTTCAGTTGAATGTATTCAGTTGTACAACTGACAAGGTATCTCCCTTTATTCATAAGAAAGAATGAATGTAGTTCAATACAAATATATTCATTAAGAGGCTAGGGAGTAACAGATATCACTTTCAATAGATCTTTGTAAAAACAATTTATCCTATGTAAGAAGTGGTGGAAATGGCGACGGAAAGCATGGCTGATGTTTTATGTGTTCCTAACCAACTGTGATATTTTGTTAGTTGTTTTGCGTTATTTTGTAACTTATTTTTAAACTTATTTTGTACATAATGTTGCTGCTACCTTCTCTTATGACCGAAAATAACTTCTGGTCATCAGAACAGTCGATTACTCACCTCGAACTGGAAGAAGCTTTTTTCCTTTATCGAGTCCAATGCGAGGGATATACAGCTTTCCCAGGAACAGGCCCAAATCCCCGTCATTTGCGTGAAGAAAAGACAGAGAAAAAGGGTGCGGAGGTCGGGCTGCCTTCTGAGAATTCGTAGGCGAGCGAGTAAACTCCCACTGCCATCCGTTCTATTGGCCAACGTGCCATCGATCAAGATTATCCAACGGCACATTAAAAACTGTAAAACGTTTCACTGAGTCGAACAACAACATGGATGATATAGAGCTGGAGGGATTTTCCACCGGCAGAACAGAGAAGCTACAGTTTAAGTCGGAAGTTTACATACACCTCAGCCAAATACATTTAAACTCAGTTTTTCACAATTCCGGACATTTAATCCTAGTAAAAATTCCCTGTTTTAGGTTAGTTCCCTGTCTTATTTTAAGAATGTGAAATGTCAGAATAATAGTAGAGAGAATGATTTATTTCAGCTTTTATTTCTTTCATCACATTCCCAGTGGGCCAGAAGTTTACATACACTCAATAAGTATTTGGTAGCATTTCCTTTAAATTGTTTAACTTGGGTCAAACATTTCGGGTAGCCTTCCACAAGCTTCCCACAATAAGTTGTGTGAATTTTGGCCCATTCCACCTGACAGAGTTGGTGTAACTGAGTCAGGTTTGTAGGCCTCCTTGCTCACACACGCTTTTTCAGTTCTGCCCACAAATTTTCTATAGAATTGAGGTCTGGGCGCTGTGATGGCCACTCCAATACCTTGACTTTGTTGTCCTCAAGCCATTTTGCTACAACTTTGGAAGTACGCTTGGGCTCATTGTCCATTTGGAAGGCCCATTTGCGACCAAGCTTTAACTGATGTCTTGAGGTGTTGTTTCAATATATCCACATAATTTTCCTGCCTGAAGATGCCATCTATTTTGTGAAGTGCACCAGTCCCTCCTGCAGCAAAGCACCCCCACAACATGATGCTGCCACCCCCGTGCTTCACGGTTGGGATGGCGTTCTTCGGCTTGCAAGCCTCCCCCTTTTTCCTCCAAACATAACGATGGTCATTATGGCCAAACAGTTCTATTTTTGTTTCATCAGACCAGAGGATTGGTTTCTCTAAAAGTACGATCTTTGATCCCCATGTTCAGTTGCAAATCGTAGTCTGGCTTTTTTATGCCGGTTTTGGAGCAGTGGCTTCATCCTTGCTGAGCGGCCTTTCTGGTTATGTCGATATAGGACTCGTTTTACTGTGGATATAGATACTTTTCTACCTGTTTCCTCCAGCATCTTCGCATGGTCCTTTGCTGTTGTTCTGGGATTGACTTGAACTTTTCGCACCAAAGTACGTTCATCTCTAGGAGACAGAACCCGTCTCCTTCCTGAGCGGGATGACTGCTACGATATACAGTATATTTATTTTTGCCATTGCTTGATCTATTTTGAATGTAAGAATGTGTTGCAGGTTAACTTTAATTGGTGAGTATGGAAACACATGGAAATGTCATGAACAATGTTTTCAATATCCAATTTTATCCTCTGCAATCCTTTCTACAGTAGGTAAGAAGCTGTAGTCAGGTGGTCATTGCCAGGTTAGGACAAGGTCCTAAAGGGGAAATTCACCTAAAACCACCAATTCCTGTAATTTATAGTATTAAATAATACTAATGGAAGAACAATTTATTATGTGAACAAATGTTCATTTTGTCATTATAATAAGGTTGGTAGCAACATGTAAAAAAAAAAAAAAAAATTGTTTTTTGTAAATATGTTGATGCTCAAGTCGACTACAAACCCCACAATGCACTGCTCCCTATGGGCTGGCTGGCCGAACCCAAGCAAACGTAGCTACACGCAATAACACCAAAGTAAATATCGGCGTTTTGACGTAGCTAGTTCGCTGTAAAATCTAAACAAACTGCACTATTCATTTAGGATTCTACAATCTCACGATGTTTTAACCTGCAGGTCGATGAGGCAGACAAATAGGAGGACAAATCTCGTTGCCTGCGCTGGCACTGCAGATGGATATGTCCCGTAATACAGGACTATTAAAAGGTCCTTTTGTGATAAAAAAAAAAAAAAAAGTTTGTTATTTAAATCAGATATTTCATGCTGCATACCCACAGCTCCCCTACTTACTGCAGCTATGAAACTGAACTGTGTATGTGACCAATTGTAGGCTTTGCCATAAAATAACGTTCCACTTTAGGTGTGCCAGGATCATGTGTAGGCTATATTCCATACATAAACAAAGTTAGGAGATTTCGTCTTCTTGGCCAAATGGCGCTTCTCCGTCCATTCGTGAGCTACAGATTCCGTACGCAGAGTTACCGTCTCTGTTGCGCAAAAAAAATATTCAGGAAGGAGTCAGAATAAAATGCGTTTTTTGAATCCCCAAAACATTTGTCAAGTTGCATTCTGTGAAATTAAATGGTCAGTCTGCTTTGCCAATGTAATACTCACATTTTCAGTTACCTGATGGCAGTTTAACAACAGATGCGCGGGAGCTATTTCCAGACACTTTACGGCAGTGCCAAGTCCTCCCCTTTATGGAGCATCACTTTTATTGGAAAGAAGGGAAACAATGGTGTCCATGTGGAGAAGGGAGATAATAATGTCCATGTGGAGAAGGGAGATACTAGTGTCCTTGGGGAGAAGGGAGATAATAATGTCCATGTGGAGAAGGGAAATAATAGTGCCCTTGGGGAGAAGGGAGATAATAGTGTCCATGTAGAGAAGGGAGATAATAGTGTCCTTGGGGAGAAGGGAGATAATAGTGTCCATGTAGAGAAGGGAGATACTAGTGTCCTTGGGGAGAAGGGAGATAATAGTGTCCATGTAGAGAAGGGAGATAATAGTGTCCTTGGGGAGAAGGGAGATAATAGTGTTCATGTAGAGAAGGGAGATAATAGTGTCCATGTAGAGAAGGGAGATAATAGTGTCCATGTAGAGAAGGGAGATAATAGTGTCCTTGGGGAGAAGGGAGATACTAGTGTCCTTGGGGAGAAGGGAGATAATAGTGTCCTTGGGGAGAAGGGAGATAATAGTGTCCTTGGGGAGAAGGGAGATAATGGTGTCCTTGGGGAGAAGGGAGATAATAGTGTCCTTGGGGAGAAGGGAGATACTAGTGTCCTTGGGGAGAAGGGAGATAATAGTGTCCATGTAGAGAAGGGAGATAATAGTGTCCTTGGGGAGAAGGGAGATAATGGTGTCCTTTGGGGGGAAGGGAGATAATAGTGTCCTTGGGCGAAGGGAGATAACAGTGTCCTTGGGCTCTTGTTTAAATCTTGTCAACCAAATTACGGGAACAATTTTTGTTTTTAAATACAGGAGTCTGATTGAGACACTGTAGGCATGACACTGTGTCACTGAACATATTGTAACGACCCTGGGTTTATAAGCGTGGATATCGACTCTGCTTTCGCGGCACAGTCGATGGCACGCTGGACTTCGGGCTAGAAGGTCGAGGGTTTGAGACCGGCTCCCTGCTGTTTCATTACAACATCATCCTCTTCAGAGAGGCTTCTCATCCGTAAAGACACGGCGCTATGTCACTGAACACATCGTCCTCTACAGAGATGGAAGAAGAAGATAAAGTAGAAAGTAATTAAAGGCCTATCATAAAGATGTACATAAAAAATGACTAAGACAATGTATTATCTTAGTATTGTGTAATCCCTGTAGACAGACTGTGAGTAGGATATTATAGACAAGCCTAATAAATGTTTGATGTCACATATTTAAAGATTGGATGAGTTAGGGCAGGAAATGCCTGTCCTGGCTCTGGCTGCTCATTGGCTTGGAGGGGTTCCGAGAGGGGCTGCTGATGATATCACAGCTTTCCCAGGACCCTTTGGGTGATGGGAAAATGGAGAGGGAGAGAAAGCGAGGGAAGGATGGAGAGGGGGAGTGTGAAATAGTGGTGGGAGGAAGAGAGGAATGTAATTTGGACCATGAGTCACCTCCATATCTGGTTATTTAGAGAGAGAGAGAGAGAGAGAGAGAGAGAGAGAGAGAGAGAGAGAGAGAGAGACAGAGAGAGAGACAGAGAGAGACAGAGAGAGAGACAGAGAGAGAGACAGAGAGAGAGAGAGAGACAGAGAGAGAGAGAGAGAGACAGACAGAGAGAGACAGAGAGAGAGACAGAGACAGAGAGAGAGAGGCAGAGGGAGAGAGAGAGAGACAGAGAGAGAGAGAGAGACAGAGAGAGAGAGAGAGAGAGACAGAGAGAGGCAGAGGGAGAGAGAGAGAGACAGAGACAGAGAGAGAGAGAGAGAGAGAGAGAGAGAGAGAGAGAGACAGAGAGAGAGAGAGACAGAGAGAGAGAGAGAGAGAGAGACAGAGACAGAGACAGAGACAGAGAGAGAGAGAGACAGAGACAGAGACAGAGACAGAGAGAGAGAGAGAGAGAGAGAGAGAGAGAGAGAGACAGAGAGAGAGACAGAGAGAGAGAGAGAGAGAGACAGAAAGAGTAGGGAAAAGTTCCATTGAGCTACTGAAATACAATACTCTATTCAGTGAATTCTGGGACTCTTCTCAGTGTTTATTTTTCATAGCCTGATCATGTGTATACCAGGTCCATCCACTGGGGGGAAGGATATTTTACATTCGTGTGCCACTTCAGTGCCAAAGAGGTTCTTCAAATACCCCGATCTGTGTTTGAACGCTGCAGGCTAATGTATGTCCCTGTAGCCTGGTAGCTTGGTAGCCTGATAGCCTGGTAGCTTGGTAGCTTGGTAGCCTGGTAGCCTGGTAGCCTGGTAGCTTGGTAGCTTGATAGCCTGGTAGCCTGGTAGCCTGATAGCCTGATAGCCTGGTAGCCTGGTAGCTTGGTAGCTTGGTAGCTTGGTAGCTTGGTAGCCTGGTAGCCTGATAGCCTGGTAGCTTGGTAGCCTGGTAGCCTGGTAGCCTGATAGCCTGGTAGCCTGGTAGCTTGCTAGCCTGGTAGCCTGGTAGCTTGGTAGCCTGGTAGCCTGGTAGCCTGATAGCCTGGTAGCCTGGTAGCTTGGTAGCCTGATAGCCTGATAGCTGATAGCCTGATAGCCTGGTAGCCTGTGCATAACAACCTACTGCTTATTTACACAGTACATCTCCTCTTATAGAAACAGAGCAGGTGAAACATGTTATTTAGACGATATTAAGATGTGTTTATTAGCATGTTGTTTAGATGTGTTTATTAGCATGTTGTTTAGATGTGTTTATTAGCATGTTAGGTTGTGTGGACACAGTAAAGTAGAGAAGGTCGTGTTGACATAGTAAAGTAGAGAAGGTCCTGTTGACACAGTAAAGTAGAGAAGGTCGTGTTGACATAGTAAAGTAGAGAAGGTCGTGTTGACATAGTAAAGTAGAGAAGGTCGTGTTGACACAGTAAAGTAGAGAAGGTCGTGTTGACATAGTAAAGTAGAGAAGGTCGTGTTGACACAGTAAAGTAGAGAAGGTCGTGTTGACACAGTAAAGTAGAGAAGGTCGTGTTGACACAGTAAAGTAGAGAAGGTCGTGTTGACACAGTAAAGTAGAGAAGGTCGTGTTGACACAGTAAAGTAGAGAAGGTCGTGTTGACACAGTAAAGCAGAGAAGGTCGTGTTGACACAGTAAAGCAGAGAAGGTTGTGTTGACATAGTAAAGTAGAGAAGGTCGTGTTGACACAGTAAAGTAGAGAAGGTCGTGTTGACACAGTAAAGTAGAGAAGGTCGTGTTGACACAGTAAAGTAGAGAAGGTCGTGTTGACACAGTAAAGTAGAGAAGGTCGTGTTGACATAGTAAAGTAGAGAAGGTCGTGTTGACACAGTAAAGTAGAGAAGGTCGTGTTGACACAGTAAAGTAGAGAAGGTCGTGTTGACACAGTAAAGTAGAGAAGGTCGTGTTGACACAGTAAAGTAGAGAAGGTCGTGTTGACACAGTAAAGCAGAGAAGGTCGTGTTGACACAGTAAAGTAGAGAAGGTCGTGTTGACACAGTAAAGCAGAGAAGGTTGTGTTGACATAGTAAAGTAGAGAAGGTCATGTTGACACAGTAAAGTAGAGAAGGTCGTGTTGACATAGTAAAGTAGAGAAGGTCGTGTTGACACAGTGAAGCAGAGAAGGTCGTGTTGACATAGTAAAGTAGAGAAGGTCGTGTTGACACAGTAAAGCAGAGAAGGTTGTGTTGACATAGTAAAGTAGAGAAGGTCGTGTTGACACAGTAAAGTAGAGAAGGTCGTGTTGACATAGTAAAGTAGAGAAGGTCGTGTTGACACAGTGAAGCAGAGAAGGTCGTGTTGACATAGTAAAGTAGAGAAGGTCGTGTTGACACAGTAAAGTAGAGAAGGTCGTGTTGACACAGTAAAGTAGAGAAGGTCGTGTTGACATAGTAAAGTAGAGAAGGTCGTGTTGACACAGTAAAGTAGAGAAGGTCGTGTTGACATAGTGAAGCAACAGGTGTAGTTACGTGATAATATATACTGTGTTTAGACAGATGTGTCCTAGTCAACTCTGATAATATATACCGTGTTTAGACAGATGTGTCCTAGACAACTGTCTGTCTGTCTCTGTCTGTCTGTCCCTGTTCCTGTCTCTGTCTCTGTGTATGCGTGGTTGTGGGTGGAGGAGCACAGATAATACTGAAGTCTAGTACAGACATTTAGGCCAGTCCCATTTCTTTTATCAGTGGTCTACTAACGTGCACTACCAGAACAGATGTTATGTTTTGAGTAGCCTCTCTCTCTCCCTGGCCATATCTCCACCCCTCTCTCTCACCCTGGCCAGATCTCTACCCCTCTCTCTCCCTGGTCAGATCGCTACCCCTCTCTATCTCCCTGGCCAGATCTCTACCTCTTTCTCTCCCAGGCCAGATCTCTACCTCTCTCTCTCCCTGGCCAGATCTCTACCCCCCTCTCTCTCCCAGGCTAGACATCTACCTCTCTCTCTCCCAGGCCAGATCTCTGCCCCTCTCTCTCACCCTGGCCAGATCTCTACCCCTCTCTCTCACCCTGGCCAGATCTCTACCCCTCTCTCTCACCCTGGCCAGATCTCTACCCCTCTCTCTCTCCCTGGCCAGATCTCTACCCCTCTCTCTCACCCTGGCCAGATCTCTACCCCTCTCTCTCACCCTGACCAGATCTCTACCCCTCTCTCTCTCTGGTCAGATCTCTACTTCTCTCTCTCTCCCTGGTCAGATCGCTACCCCTCTCTATCTCCGTTGGCCAGATCTCTACCTCTCTCTCTCCCTGGTCAGATCACTACCCCCCTCTCTCTCCCAGGCTAGACATCTACCTCTCTCTCTCCCAGGCCAGATCTCTACCTCTCTCTCTCCCTGGCCAGATCTCTCTACCTCTCTCAGACCAGGCAGGAGGCCGGGAGTACGGAGGTTGGATCCATGTGCCGCTCCTCTGTGTCATACAGCCGGGACAGTGCATCTGCCTTGACGTTCTGGGAACCTGGTCTGTAAGAAAGGGTGGAAACAAAACGAGGGTTCAGTCTCCTCGCTGCCCGGATGTCCTGCAGGTTGCGGTGGTCAGTCCAGATGAGAAAAGGGTGTCTAGCCCCCTCAAGCCAATGTCTCCACGTCTTCAACGCACTGACACCAGCCAAAAGCTCCCGGTCCCCCACATCCTAGTTTCTCTCCACCAGGCGGAGCTTCTTCGAAAAGAAGGCACAGAGGCGGAGCTTCGGTGGCGAGCCCTGATAGAGCACGGCTCCTATCCCAGCCTCGGACGTGTCAACCTCCACTATGAAGGCCAAAGAGGGATCAGGATGAGCCAGCACGGGAGCCGAGGTAAACAGAGCCCTCAGGTGACCAAAAGCCCTGTCCACCTCAGGTGACCACCGTTCCCCCCTTCAGCAGTGAGGTAATGGGAGCCGCTACCTGACCAAAACCCCAGATAAACCCCAGGTAGTAGTTGGCAAACCCTAAAAAACTGCACCTCCTTTACCGTGGTGGGAGTCGGCCAATTATGCACGGTTGAAATGCGGTCACTCTCCATCTCCACCCCTGAGGTGGAAATGCGAAATCCTAGGAAGGAGACAGACTGCTGGAAGAACAGACATTTCTCAGCCTTGACATACATGTCATGCTCCAACAGTCGACCAAGCACCTTGCCCACCAGGGACACATGCTGGGCGCGTGCAGCGGAGCATATCAGAATGTCATCGATATACTCCACTGCCAGGGTACGAAAGTCCATCGGAACTCCTGGTTCCTCGTCCCCTGCCTCAGGTGGAAGAGACATTCAGTGGCGGGTGAAATCCTCAAAGTGGTCCAGCATCTCCTTCTCCCCACAGCGGTGGCCCACTTTCCCCGAGAGACAGGAGATGAGGGCGGACACCCTTTCACGGCCCAAAGGAGCCGGGTGGACGGACGGAATTCTTACTGGTTGGTAGGTGATCAAATACTTATGTCATGCAATAAAATGCTAATTAATTACTGAAAAATCATACAATGTATTTTCTGGATTTTTGTCTCTCACAGTTGAAGTGTACCTATGATACAAATTACAGACCTCTACATGCTTTGTAAGTAGGAAAACCTGCAACATCGGCAGTGTATCAAATACTTGTTCTCCCCACTGTATATATATATATATATATATATTATTCAATAGGTCTCAATACAGGTGAATATATTCAATAGGTCCAGTCACAATAGAAGTAAATACATAATATTCAGTAGGACTGTGTGATGGCATTGAGTTGAGCTGGTTTAGGCTGATCTCATGGGGCTAGAGATGATTCCCTTCCATTTAGGACTTATTTTATTGTACTAATTAACAACATTTGCATAGAAGTAGCTTATTATATAGAAGTAGCTTATTATACAGAAGTAGCATATTACATAGAGGTGGCTTATTATATAGAAGTGGCTTATTATATAAAAGTGAATGAATAAGGTTTTTGGCAACAGCACGGCCAGGTAGACTGGGGACAGCAAGGAGTCATCATGCCAGGTAGTCCTGAGGCATGGTCCTAGGGCTCAGGTCCTCCGAGAGAGAGAAAGAAAGAGAGAAAGAGAGAATTAGAGAGAGCATACTTAAATTCACACAGGACACCGGATAGGACAGGAGAAGTACTCCAGATATAACAAACTGACCCTAGCCCCCCGACACATAAACTACTGCAGCATAAATACTGGAGGCTGAGACAGGAGGGGTCAGGAGACACTGTGGCCCCATCCGAGGACACCCCCGGACAGGGCCAAACAGGAAGGATATAACCCCACCCATTTTGCCAAAGCACAGCCCCCACACCACTAGAGGGATATCTTCAACCACCAATGTACCATCCTGAGACAAGGCTGAGTATAGCCCACAAAGATCTCCGCCACAGCACAACCCAAGGGGGGGCGCCAACCCAGACAGGAAGATCACATCAGTGACTCAACCCACTCAAGTGACGCACCCCTCCTAGGGACGGCATGAAAGAGCACCAGTAAGCCAGTGACTCAGCCCCTGTAATAGGGTTAGAGGCAGAGAATCCCAGTGGAAAGAGGGGAACCGGCCAGGCACAGACAGCAAGGGCGGTTCTTTGCTCCAGAACCTTTCCGTTCACCTTCACACTCCTGGGCCAGACTACACTCAATCATATGACCCACTGAAGAGATGAGTCTTCAGTAAAGACTTAAAGATTGAGACAGAGTTTGCGTCTCTCACATGGATAGGCAGACCATACCATAAAAAATGAACTCTATAGGAGAAAGCCCTGCCTCCAGCTGTTTGCTTAGAAATTCTAGGGACAATTAGGAGGCCTGCGTCTTGTGACCGTAGCGCACGTGTAGGTATGTACGGCAGGACCAAATCAGAGAGATAGGTAGGAGCAAGCCCATGTAATGCTTTGTAGGTTAGCAGTAAAACCTTGAAATCAGCCCTGGCTTTGACAGGAAGCCAGTGTAGGGAGGCTAGCACTGGAGTAATATAATCACATTTTTTGGTTCTAGTCAGGATTCTAGCAGACGTATTTAGTACTAACTGAAGATTATTTAGTGCTTTATCCGGGTAGCCGGAAAGTAGAGCATTGCAATAGTCTAACCTAGAAGTAACAAAAGCATGGATTAATTTTTCTGCATCATTTTTGGACAGAAAGTTTCTGATTTTTGCAATGTTACGTAGATGGAAAAAAGCTGTCCTTGAAACATTCTTGATATGTTCGTCAAAAGAGAGATCAGGGTCCAGAGTAACGCAGAGGTCCTTCACAGTTTTATTTGAGACGACTGTACAACCATTAAGATTAATTGTCAGATTCAACAGGAGGTCTCTTTGTTTCTTGGGACCTAGAACTAGCATCTCTGTTTTGTCCGAGTTTAAAAGTAGAACGTTTGCAGCCATCCACTTCCTTATGTCTGAAACACGGGCTTCTAGCGAGGGCAATTTTTGGGCTTCACCATGTTTCATTGAAATGTACAGCTGTGTGTCATCCGCATAGCAGTGAAAGTTAACATTATGTTTTTGAATGACATCCCCAAGAGGTAAATATTTAGTGAAAACAATAGTGGTCCTAAAACGGAACCTTGAGGAACACCGAAATTTACAGTTGATTTGTCAGAGGACAAACCATTCACAGAGACAAACTGATATCTTTCCAACAGATAAGATCTAAACCAGGCCAGAACTTGTCCGTGTAGACCAATTTGGGTTTCCAATCTTTCCAAAAGAATGTGGTGAGCGATGGTATCAAAAGCAGCACTAAGGTGCAAAGCCTCGGTCGGATGCCATTAAAAGGTAATTTACCACCTTCACAAGTGCCGTCTCAGTGCTATGATGGGGTCTAAAACCAGACTGAAGCATTTTGTCTACATCAGGAAGGCAGTGAGTTGCTGCGCAACAGCCTTTTCTAACATTTTTGAGAGGAATGGAAGATTCGATTTAGACCGATAGTTTTTTATATATTCTGGGTCAAGGTTTGGCTTTTACAGGATAGGCTTTATTACTGACACTTTTAATGAGTTTAGTACATGTTGGTACAGTTTGGTGGATAGAGAGCCGTTTATTATGCTCAACATAGGAGGGCCAAGCACAGGAAGCAGCTCTTTCAGTAGTTTAGTTGGAATAGGGTCCAGTATGCAGCTTGAAGGTTTAGAGGCCATGATTATTTTCATCATTGTGTCAAGAGATATAGTACTAAAACACTTGAGTGTCTCTCTTGATCCTAGGTCCTGGCAGAGTTGTGCAGACTCAGGACAACTGAGCATTGAAGGAATATGCAGATTTAAAGAGGAGTCTGTAATTTGCTTTCTAATGATCATGATCTTTTCCTCAAAGAAGTTCATGAATTTATTACTGCTGAAGTGAAAGCCATCCTCTCTTGGGGAATGCTGCTTTTTAGTTAGCTTTGCGACAGCATCAAAACTAAATTTCGGATTGTTCTTATTTTCCTCAATGAAGTTGGAAAAATAGGATGATCGAGCAGCAGTGAGGGCTCTTCAATACTGCACGCTACTGTCTTTCCAAGCTAGTCGGAAGACTTCCAGTTTGGTGTGGCGCCATTTCCATTCCAATTTTCTGGAAGCTTGCTTCAGGGCTCGGGTATTTTCTGTATACCAGGGAGCTAGTTTCTTATGAGAAATGTTTTTAGTTTTTAGGGGTGCAACTGCATCTAGGGTAATGCGCAAGGTTAAGTTGAGTTCCTCAGTTAGGTGGTTAACTGATTTTTGTCCTCTGACTTCCTTGGGTAGAGTCTGGAAGGACATCAAGGAATCTTTGTGTTGTCTGTGAATTTATAGCACAACTTTTGATGTTCCTTGGTTGGGGTCTGAGCAGATTATTTGTTGCAATTGCAAACGTAATAAAATGGTGGTCCGATAGTCCAGGATTATGAGGAAAAACATTAAGATCCACAACATTTATTCTATGGGACAAAACTAGGTCCAGAGTATGACTGTGACAGTGAGTGGGTCCAGAGACATGTTGGACAAAACCCACTGAGTCAATGATGGCTCCGAAAGCCTTTTGGAGTAGGTCTGTGGACTTTTCCATGTGAATATTAAAGTCACAAAAATTAGAATATTATCTGTTATGACTACAAGGTCCGATAGGAATTCAGGGAACTCAATGAGGAATGCTGTATATGGCCCAGGAGGCCTGTAAACAGTAGCTATAAAAAGTGATTGAGTAGGTTCCTCAGTCCAGACTCCCAGTGGTTCCTCAGTCCAGCCTCCCAGTGGTTCCTCAGTCCAGACTCGCAGTGGTTCCTCAGTCCAGACTCCCAGTGGTTCCTCAGTCCAGACTCCCAGTGGTTAATCAGTCCAGACTCCCAGTGGTTAATCAGTCCAGACTCCCAGTGGTTCCTCAGTCCAGACTCCCAGTGGTAAATCAGTCCAGACTCCCAGTGGTTAATCAGTCCAGACTCCCAGTGGTTCCTCAGTCCAGACTCCCAGTGGTTCCTCAGTCCAGACTCCCAGTGGTTAATCAGTCCAGACTCCCAGTGGTTAATCAGTCCAGACTCCCAGTGGTTCCTCAGTCCAGACTCCCAGTGGTAAATCAGTCCAGACTCCCAGTGGTTAATCAGTCCAGACTCCCAGTGGTTCCTCAGTCCAGACTCCCAGTGGTTCCTCAGTCCAGACTCCCAGTGGTAAATCAGTCCAGACTCCCAGTGGTTAATCAGTCCAGACTCCCAGTGGTAAATCAGTCCAGACTCCCAGTGGTTCCTCAGTCCAGACTCCCAGTGAGTTCAGTTGTTCCACAGGACAGACTAGAGTCAGTATGAGAGAGGAGATAACATGACGCAGCCCAGGCTCCCAGTGGTTCCTCAGGACAGACTAGAGTCAGTATGAGAGGGGAGATAACATGATACAGTCCAGACTCCCAGTGGTTCCTCAGTCCAGACTCCCAGTGGTTCCTCAGTCCAGACTTCCAGACTCCCAGTGGTTCCTCAGTCCAGACTCCCAGTGGTTCCTCAGGATATACTAGAGTCAGTATGAGAGAGGAGATAACATGATACAGTCCAGACTCCCAGTGGTTCCTCAGGACAGACTCCCCGTGGTTCCTCAGGACAGACTAGAGTCAGTATGAGAGAGGAGATAACATGGTACAGTCCAGACTAGAGTCAGTATGAGAGAGGAGATAACATGGTACAGTCCAGACTCCCAGTGGTTCCTCAGGACAGACTAGAGTCAGTATGAGAGAGGAGATAACATGATACAGTCCAGACTCCCAGTGGTTCTTCAGGACAGACTAGAGTCAGTATGAGAGAGGAGATAACATGATACAGTCCAGACTCCCAATGGTTCCTCAGTCCAGACTCCCAGTGGTTCCTCAGGACAGACTAGAGGCAGTATGAGAGAGGAGATAACATGGTACAGTCCAGACTCACAGACTCCCAGTGGTTCCTTAGGACAGACTAGAGTCAGTATGAGTGAGGAGATAACATGGTACAGTCCAGACTCCCAGTGGTTCCTCAGGACAGACTAGAGTCAGTATGAGAGAGCATGATACAGTAGAGTAGATACAGTAGAGTCAGTATGAGAGAGGAGATAACAACTCAGCCCAGCCTCCCAGTGGTTCCTCGGGACAGACTAGAGTCAGTTTGAGAGGGGAGATACCACGATACAGTCCAGACTCCCAGTGGTTCCTCAGGACAGACTAGTCAGTATGAGAAGGGAGATAACATGATACAGTCCAGACTCCCAGTGGTTCCTCAGGACAGACTCCCAGTGGTTCCTCAGGACAGACTCCCCGTGGTTCCTCAGGACAGACTAGAGTCAGTATGAGAAGGGAGATAACATGGTACAGTCCAGACTAGAGTCAGTATGAGAGGGGAGCTAACATGATACAGTCCAGACTCCCAGTGGTTCCTCAGGACAGACTAGAGTCAGTATGAGAGAGGAGATAACATGACTCTCCCTCCTCATGACTCCCCCTCCTCATAACTCCCCCCCCTCATGACTCCCCCTCCTCATGACTCATGACCCCTCCTCATGACTCATGACTCCCCCTCCTCATGACTCCCCCTCCTCATGACTCTCCCTCCTCATGACTCCCCCTCCTCATGACTCCCCCTCCTCATGACTCCCCCTCCTCATGACTCTCCCTCCTCATGACTTCCTCTCCTCTTGACTCTCCCTCCGTCACCTTGTGGAAACAGCAGCATGTGGGCACTTCTCCAAATCCATTACCCATAATGCCTCACACCAACAGAAGGAAGGAAAACCCCTTATATAGCAGACACTGTATCCATAGCTACTTACAGTCATGTGTTCATACATTGTTGTATGAGTGGGCAGGAGTTGAACCCACAATCCTGGAGTTGGAAGTGCGTGCTGTACAAACTGGGCCACAGTCCAGGGCCTCAGATCTCATCCCAAATGGCAGCCTAGTCCCAACATAGTGCCCTTTGGCTCTCGTACCCTATTTCCTACATAGTGACTCTGGTAAGAAGTATTGCATAGGATGTCATTTCAGACTTCCCTGTTCCCTCTCATCCTGAAGTGAACCTCCTCTATGGAAATTCCACATTCCAGCTCTCCAGCGTTTTCCTGCTCTCTGTCTGAAGTACCTAGAGATCAGTGCCTTCTTCTGTCTCCTCTTCAAGTGCACCCTATTTCCTATATGGTGCACTACTTTTGACCAATAGAGCACTATGTAGGGCCAATAGAGCACTATGTAGGGCCAATAGAGCACTATGTAGGGCCAATAGAGCACTATGTAGGGCCAATAGAGCACTATGTAGGGCCAATAGAGCACAATGTAGGGCCAATAGAGCACTATGTAGGGCCAATAGAGCACTATGTAGGGCCAATAGAGCACTATGTAGGGCCAATAGAGCACAATGTAGGGACAATAGAGCACTATGTAGGGCCAATAGAGCACAATGTAGGGCCAATAGAGCACAATGTAGGGCCAATAGAGCACTATGTAGGGCCAATAGAGCACTATGTAGGGAATAGGGTGCCATTTGGGACACATTGAGGTGTGGGTGTAATTGACAAGATCAGGATGCTCTAGTTAGGACTGTGGATCAATATATGATCCTCTAGTTAGGACTGTGGATCAATATATGATCCTCTAGTTAGGACTGTGGATCAATATATGATCGTTAGGGCCAGGAGTTTTTCCTGGTCAGGTCACAAGATTAGTATCCAACAGCTGCTTGTTGTTCATAATGTAGAGATTAGTCAGTAACCAAAATCAGTTTTCTACTTCTGTTCTTCTTCTCTAGTCTCTCTACTCAGCTGGACATGTGTTCATGTATTCATGTGTTCATGTGTTCATGTATTCATGTATTCATGTATTCATGTTATTGAATCAGATAGATTGCTATACAAGAAGCATACATATCTCTGTCACTGTGGCTGTTCTGTAAATTCAGTTTGTGAATAATGAAGTAAGTAAGTAGATCATCTGTGAATAATGAAGTAAGTAAGTAGAGGAATCCTGGGGGATCTTAGAACCGCTCTGGGAAGGAAGCTCCCATGTTTACAGGATCCTAAAATAGCCCTGGTCACTCAGCAGGGGGTCAGGGGGTTAGAGCCAGGAGGAGGGGCCACTGAAGGTTCCCACACGTGTCGATGGCTGATGTCATTACAGTAGAGGGAGGAAGAGGAAGAGAGAGAGAGGGGCTGACTAAAGGACAGACAGTAAAGGAAGAGGAAGAGACCGTTGACAGGATAGAATGGAGAGAGTTCTGGAGAGAACTCTGGAGAGAGTTCTAGAACCCTGCCTTTAATCACCTGTTCCTGTTCCTGTTCTGCAACCCTCTGTGATCCTGTCACTCTGAACCAACAACACGTTCTGCAACCCTCTGTGATCCTGTCACTCTAAACCAACAACACGTTCTGCAACCCTCTGTGATCCTGTCACTCTGAACCAACAACACGTTCTGCAACCCTCTGTGATCCTGTCACTCTAAACCAACAACACGTTCTGCAACCCTCTGTGATCCTGTCACTCTAAACCAACAACACGTTCTGCAACCCTCTGTGATCCTGTCACTCTGAACCAACAACACGTTCTGCAACCCTCTGTGATCCTGTCACTCTGAACCAACAACACGTTCTGCAACCCTCTGTGATCCTGTCACTCTAAACCAACAACACGTTCTGCAAGCCTCTGTGATCCTGTCACTCTAAACCAACAACACGTTCTGCAAGCCTCTGTGATCCTGTCACTCTGAACCAACAACACGTTCTGCAACCCTCTGTGATCCTGTCACTCTGAACCAACAACACGTTCTGCAACCCTCTGTGATCCTGTCACTCTGAACCAACAACACGTTCTGCAACCCTCTGTGATCCTGTCACTCTGAACCAACAACACGTTCTGCAACCCTCTGTGATCCTGTCACTCTGAACCAACAACACGTTCTGCAACCCTCTGTGATCCTGTCACTCTAAACCAACAACACGTTCTGCAACCCTCTGTGATCCTGTCACTCTGAACCAACAACACGTTCTGCAACCCTCTGTGATCCTGTCACTCTGAACCAACAACACGTTCTGCAAGCCTCTGTGATCCTGTCACTCTAAACCAACAACACGTTCTGCAACCCTCTGTGATCCTGTCACTCTAAACCAACAACACGTTCTGCAACCCTCTGTGATCCTGTCACTCTAAACCAACAACACGTTCTGCAACCCTCTGTGATCCTGTCTGTCACTCTGAACCAACAACACGTTCTGCAACCCTCTGTGATCCTGTCACTCTGAACCAACAACACGTTCTGCAACCCTCTGTGATCCTGTCACTCTAAACCAACAACACGTTCTGCAACCCTCTGTGATCCTGTCACTCTGAACCAACAACACGTTCTGCAACCCTCTGTGATCCTGTCACTCTGAACCAACAACACGTTCTGCAACCCTCTGTGATCCTGTCACTCAGAACCAACAACACGTTCTGCAACCCTCTGTGATCCTGTCACTCTGAACCAACAACACGTTCTGCAACCCTCTGTGATCCTGTCACTCTAAACCAACAACACGTTCTGCAACCCTCTGTGATCCTGTCTGTCACTCTGAACCAACAACACGTTCTGCAACCCTCTGTGATCCTGTCACTCTGAACCAACAACACGTTCTGCAACCCTCTGTGATCCTGTCACTCTAAACCAACAACACGTTCTGCAACCCTCTGTGATCCTGTCACTCTGAACCAACAACACGTTCTGCAACCCTCTGTGATCCTGTCACTCTGAACCAACAACACGTTCTGCAACCCTCTGTGATCCTGTCACTCAGAACCAACAACACGTTCTGCAACCCTCTGTGATCCTGTCACTCTGAACCAACAACACGTTCTGCAACCCTCTGTGATCCTGTCACTCTAAACCAACAACACGTTCTGCAACCCTCTGTGATCCTGTCACTCTGAACCAACAACACGTTCTGCAACCCTCTGTGATCCTGTCACTCTGAACCAACAACACGTTCTGCAACCCTCTGTGATCCTGTCACTCTGAACCAACAACACGTTCTGCAACCCTCTGTGATCCTGTCACTCTGAACCAACAACACGTTCTGCAACCCTCTGTGATCCTGTCACTCTGAACCAACAACACGTTCTGCAACCCTCTGTGATCCTGTCACTCTAAACCAACAACACGTTCTGCAACCCTCTGTGATCCTGTCACTCTGAACCAACAACACGTTCTGCAACCCTCTGTGATCCTGTCACTCTGAACCAACAACACGTTCTGCAACCCTCTGTGATCCTGTCACTCTGAACCAACAACACGTTCTGCAACCCTCTGTGATCCTGTCACTCAGAACCAACAACACGTTCTGCAACCCTCTGTGATCCTGTCACTCTGAACCAACAACACGTTCTGCAACCCTCTGTGATCCTGTCACTCTAAACCAACAACACGTTCTGCAACCCTCTGTGATCCTGTCACTCAGAACCAACAACACGTTCTGCAACCCTCTGTGATCCTGTCACTCTGAACCAACAACACGTTCTGCAACCCTCTGTGATCCTGTCACTCTGAACCAACAACACGTTCTGCAACCCTCTGTGATCCTGTCACTCAGAACCAACAACACGTTCTGCAACCCTCTGTGATCCTGTCACTCTGAACCAACAACACGTTCTGCAACCCTCTGTGATCCTGTCTGTCACTCTGAACCAACAACACGTTCTGCAACCCTCTGTGATCCTGTCACTCTAAACCAACAACACGTTCTGCAACCCTCTGTGATCCTGTCACTCTGAACCAACAACACGTTCTGCAACCCTCTGTGATCCTGTCACTCTGAACCAACAACACGTTCTGCAACCCTCTGTGATCCTGTCACTCTGAACCAACAACACGTTCTGCAACCCTCTGTGATCCTGTCACTCTGAACCAACAACACGTTCTGCAACCCTCTGTGATCCTGTCACTCTGAACCAACAACACGTTCTGCAACCCTCTGTGATCCTGTCACTCTGAACCAACAACACGTTCTGCAACCCTCTGTGATCTTGTCACTCTAAACCAACAACACGTTCTGCAACCCTCTGTGATCCTGTCACTCTAAACCAACAACACGTTCTGCAACCCTCTGTGATCCTGTCACTCTGAACCAACAACACGTTCTGCAACCCTCTGTGATCCTGTCACTCTGAACCAACAACACGTTCTGCAACCCTCTGTGATCCTGTCACTCTGAACCAACAACACGTTCTGCAAGCCTCTGTGATCCTGTCACTCTGAACCAACAACACGTTCTGCAACCCTCTGTGATCCTGTCACTCTGAACCAACAACACGTTCTGCAACCCTCTGTGATCCTGTCACTCTGAACCAACAACACGTTCTGCAACCCTCTGTGATCCTGTCACTCTGAACCAACAACACGTTCTGCAACCCTCTGTGATCCTGTCACTCTGAACCAACAACACGTTCTGCAACCCTCTGTGATCCTGTCACTCTGAACCAACAACACGTTCTGCAACCTTCTGTGATCCTGTCACTCTGAACCAACAACACGTTCTGCAACCCTCTGTGATCCTGTCACTCTGAACCAACAACACGTTCTGCAACCCTCTGTGATCCTGTCACTCTAAACCAACAACACGTTCTGCAACCCTCTGTGATCCTGTCACTCTGAACCAACAACACGTTCTGCAACCCTCTGTGATCCTGTCACTCTGAACCAACAACACGTTCTGCAACCCTCTGTGATCCTGTCACTCTAAACCAACAACACGTTCTGCAACCCTCTGTGATCCTGTCACTCTGAACCAACAACACGTTCTGCAACCCTCTGTGATCCTGTCACTCTAAACCAACAACACGTTCTGCAACCCTCTGTGATCCTGTCACTCTGAACCAACAACACGTTCTGCAACCCTCTGTGATCCTGTCACTCTGAACCAACAACACGTTCTGCAACCCTCTGTGATCCTGTCACTCTGAACCAACAACACGTTCTGCAACCCTCTGTGATCCTGTCACTCTGAACCAACAACACGTTCTGCAACCCTCTGTGATCCTGTCACTCTGAACCAACAACCCGTTCTGCAACCCTCTGTGATCCTGTCACTCTAAACCAACAACACGTTCTGCAACCCTCTGTGATCCTGTCACTCTGAACCAACAACACGTTCTGCAACCCTCTGTGATCCTGTCACTCTGAACCAACAACACGTTCTGCAACCCTCTGTGATCCTGTCACTCTAAACCAACAACACGTTCTGCAACCCTCTGTGATCCTGTCACTCTGAACCAACAACACGTTCTGCAACCCTCTGTGATCCTGTCACTCTAAACCAACAACACGTTCTGCAACCCTCTGTGATCCTGTCACTCTAAACCAACAACACGTTCTGCAACCCTCTGTGATCCTGTCACTCTAAACCAACAACACGTTCTGCAATCCTCTGTGATCCTGTCACTCTGAACCAACAACACGTTCTGCAACCCTCTGTGATCCTGTCACTCTAAACCAACAACACGTTCTGCAACCCTCTGTGATCCTGTCACTCTGAACCAACAACACGTTCTGCAACCCTCTGTGATCCTGTCACTCTGAACCAACAACACGTTCTGCAACCCTCTGTGATCCTGTCACTCTGAACCAACAACACGTTCTGCAACCCTCTGTGATCCTGTCACTCTAAACCAACAACACGTTCTGCAACCCTCTGTGATCCTGTCACTCTGAACCAACAACACGTTCTGCAACCCTCTGTGATCCTGTCACTCTGAACCAACAACACGTTCTGCAACCCTCTGTGATCCTGTCACTCTGAACCAACAACACGTTCTGCAACCCTCTGTGATCCTGTCACTCTGAACCAACAACACGTTCTGCAACCCTCTGTGATCCTGTCACTCTAAACCAACAACACGTTCTGCAACCCTCTGTGATCCTGTCACTCAGAACCAACAACACGTTCTGCAACCCTCTGTGATCCTGTCACTCAGAACCAACAACACGTTCTGCAACCCTCTGTGATCCTGTCACTCTGAACCAACAACACGTTCTGCAAGCCTCTGTGATCCTGTCACTCAGAACCAACAACACGTTCTCAACCCTCTGTGATCCTGTCACTCAGAACCAACAACACGTTCTGCAACCCTCTGTGATCCTGTCACTCTGAACCAACAACACGTTCTGCAACCCTCTGTGATCCTGTCTGTCACTCTGAACCAACAACACGTTCTGCAACCCTCTGTGATCCTGTCACTCTGAACCAACAACACGTTCTGCAACCCTCTGTGATCCTGTCACTCTGAACCAACAACACGTTCTGCAACCCTCTGTGATCCTGTCACTCTGAACCAACAACACGTTCTGCAACCCTCTGTGATCCTGTCTGTCACTCTGAACCAACAACACGTTCTGCAACCCTCTGTGATCCTGTCACTCTGAACCAACAACACGTTCTGCAACCCTCTGTGATCCTGTCTGTCACTCTGAACCAACAACACGTTCTGCAACCCTCTGTGATCCTGTCACTCTGAACCAACAACACGTTCTGCAACCCTCTGTGATCCTGTCACTCTGAACCAACAACACGTTCTGCAAGCCTCTGTGATCCTGTCACTCTGAACCAACAACACGTTCTGCAACCCTCTGTGATCCTGTCACTCTAAACCAACAACACGTTCTGCAACCCTCTGTGATCCTGTCACTCTGAACCAACAACACGTTCTGCAACCCTCTGTGATCCTGTCACTCTGAACCAACAACACGTTCTGCAACCCTCTGTGATCCTGTCACTCTGAACCAACAACACGTTCTGCAACCCTCTGTGATCCTGTCACTCTGAACCAACAACACGTTCTGCAACCCTCTGTGATCCTGTCACTCAGAACCAACAACACGTTCTGCAACCCTCTGTGATCCTGTCACTCAGAACCAACAACACGTTCTGCAACCCTCTGTGATCCTGTCACTCTGAACCAACAACACGTTCTGCAACCCTCTGTGATCCTGTCACTCAGAACCAACAACACGTTCTGCAACCCTCTGTGATCCTGTCACTCTAAACCAACAACACGTTCTGCAACCCTCTGTGATCCTGTCACTCTGAACCAACAACACGTTCTGCAACCCTCTGTGATCCTGTCACTCTGAACCAACAACACGTTCTGCAACCCTCTGTGATCCTGTCACTCTGAACCAACAACACGTTCTGCAACCCTCTGTGATCCTGTCACTCTGAACCAACAACACGTTCTGCAACCCTCTGTGATCCTGTCACTCTGAACCAACAACACGTTCTGCAAGCCTCTGTGATCCTGTCACTCTGAACCAACAACACGTTCTGCAACCCTCTGTGATCCTGTCACTCTAAACCAACAACACGTTCTGCAACCCTCTGTGATCCTGTCACTCTGAACCAACAACACGTTCTGCAACCCTCTGTGATCCTGTCACTCTGAACCAACAACACGTTCTGCAACCCTCTGTGATCCTGTCACTCAGAACCAACAACACGTTCTGCAACCCTCTGTGATCCTGTCACTCTGAACCAACAACACGTTCTGCAACCCTCTGTGATCCTGTCACTCTGAACCAACAACACGTTCTGCAACCCTCTGTGATCCTGTCACTCTAAACCAACAACACGTTCTGCAACCCTCTGTGATCCTGTCACTCTGAACCAACAACACGTTCTGCAACCCTCTGTGATCCTGTCACTCTGAACCAACAACACGTTCTGCAACCCTCTGTGATCCTGTCACTCTGAACCAACAACACGTTCTGCAACCCTCTGTGATCCTGTCACTCTGAACCAACAACACGCTCTGCAACCCTCTGTGATCCTGTCACTCTGAACCAACAACACGTTCTGCAACCCTCTGTGATCCTGTCACTCTGAACCAACAACACGTTCTGCAACCCTCTGTGATCCTGTCACTCTAAACCAACAACACGTTCTGCAACCCTCTGTGATCCTGTCACTCTGAACCAACAACACGTTCTGCAAGCCTCTGTGATCCTGTCACTCTGAACCAACAACACGTTCTGCAACCCTCTGTGATCCTGTCACTCTGAACCAACAACACGTTCTGCAACCCTCTGTGATCCTGTCACTCTAAACCAACAACACGTTCTGCAACCCTCTGTGATCCTGTCACTCTGAACCAACAACACGTTCTGCAACCCTCTGTGATCCTGTCACTCTGAACCAACAACACGTTCTGCAACCCTCTGTGATCCTGTCACTCTGAACCAACAACACGTTCTGCAACCCTCTGTGATCCTGTCACTCTGAACCAACAACACGTTCTGCAACCCTCTGTGATCCTGTCACTCTAAACCAACAACACGTTCTGCAACCCTCTGTGATCCTGTCACTCAGAACCAACAACACGTTCTGCAACCCTCTGTGATCCTGTCACTCAGAACCAACAACACGTTCTGCAACCCTCTGTGATCCTGTCACTCTGAACCAACAACACGTTCTGCAAGCCTCTGTGATCCTGTCACTCAGAACCAACAACACGTTCTCAACCCTCTGTGATCCTGTCACTCAGAACCAACAACACGTTCTGCAACCCTCTGTGATCCTGTCACTCTGAACCAACAACACGTTCTGCAACCCTCTGTGATCCTGTCTGTCACTCTGAACCAACAACACGTTCTGCAACCCTCTGTGATCCTGTCACTCTGAACCAACAACACGTTCTGCAACCCTCTGTGATCCTGTCACTCTGAACCAACAACACGTTCTGCAACCCTCTGTGATCCTGTCACTCTGAACCAACAACACGTTCTGCAACCCTCTGTGATCCTGTCTGTCACTCTGAACCAACAACACGTTCTGCAACCCTCTGTGATCCTGTCACTCTGAACCAACAACACGTTCTGCAACCCTCTGTGATCCTGTCTGTCACTCTGAACCAACAACACGTTCTGCAACCCTCTGTGATCCTGTCACTCTGAACCAACAACACGTTCTGCAACCCTCTGTGATCCTGTCACTCTGAACCAACAACACGTTCTGCAAGCCTCTGTGATCCTGTCACTCTGAACCAACAACACGTTCTGCAACCCTCTGTGATCCTGTCACTCTAAACCAACAACACGTTCTGCAACCCTCTGTGATCCTGTCACTCTGAACCAACAACACGTTCTGCAACCCTCTGTGATCCTGTCACTCTGAACCAACAACACGTTCTGCAACCCTCTGTGATCCTGTCACTCTGAACCAACAACACGTTCTGCAACCCTCTGTGATCCTGTCACTCTGAACCAACAACACGTTCTGCAACCCTCTGTGATCCTGTCACTCAGAACCAACAACACGTTCTGCAACCCTCTGTGATCCTGTCACTCAGAACCAACAACACGTTCTGCAACCCTCTGTGATCCTGTCACTCTGAACCAACAACACGTTCTGCAACCCTCTGTGATCCTGTCACTCAGAACCAACAACACGTTCTGCAACCCTCTGTGATCCTGTCACTCTAAACCAACAACACGTTCTGCAACCCTCTGTGATCCTGTCACTCTGAACCAACAACACGTTCTGCAACCCTCTGTGATCCTGTCACTCTGAACCAACAACACGTTCTGCAACCCTCTGTGATCCTGTCACTCTGAACCAACAACACGTTCTGCAACCCTCTGTGATCCTGTCACTCTGAACCAACAACACGTTCTGCAACCCTCTGTGATCCTGTCACTCTGAACCAACAACACGTTCTGCAAGCCTCTGTGATCCTGTCACTCTGAACCAACAACACGTTCTGCAACCCTCTGTGATCCTGTCACTCTAAACCAACAACACGTTCTGCAACCCTCTGTGATCCTGTCACTCTGAACCAACAACACGTTCTGCAACCCTCTGTGATCCTGTCACTCTGAACCAACAACACGTTCTGCAACCCTCTGTGATCCTGTCACTCAGAACCAACAACACGTTCTGCAACCCTCTGTGATCCTGTCACTCTGAACCAACAACACGTTCTGCAACCCTCTGTGATCCTGTCACTCTGAACCAACAACACGTTCTGCAACCCTCTGTGATCCTGTCACTCTAAACCAACAACACGTTCTGCAACCCTCTGTGATCCTGTCACTCTGAACCAACAACACGTTCTGCAACCCTCTGTGATCCTGTCACTCTGAACCAACAACACGTTCTGCAACCCTCTGTGATCCTGTCACTCTGAACCAACAACACGTTCTGCAACCCTCTGTGATCCTGTCACTCTGAACCAACAACACGCTCTGCAACCCTCTGTGATCCTGTCACTCTGAACCAACAACACGTTCTGCAACCCTCTGTGATCCTGTCACTCTGAACCAACAACACGTTCTGCAACCCTCTGTGATCCTGTCACTCTAAACCAACAACACGTTCTGCAACCCTCTGTGATCCTGTCACTCTGAACCAACAACACGTTCTGCAAGCCTCTGTGATCCTGTCACTCTGAACCAACAACACGTTCTGCAACCCTCTGTGATCCTGTCACTCTGAACCAACAACACGTTCTGCAACCCTCTGTGATCCTGTCACTCTGAACCAACAACACGTTCTGCAACCCTCTGTGATCCTGTCACTCTGAACCAACAACACGTTCTGCAACCCTCTGTGATCCTGTCACTCTGAACCAACAACACGTTCTGCAACCCTCTGTGATCCTGTCACTCTGAACCAACAACACGTTCTGCAACCCTCTGTGATCCTGTCACTCTGAACCAACAACACGTTCTGCAACCCTCTGTGATCCTGTCACTCTGAACCAACAACACGTTCTGCAACCCTCTGTGATCCTGTCACTCTGAACCAACAACACGTTCTGCAACCCTCTGTGATCCTGTCACTCTGAACCAACAACACGTTCTGCAACCCTCTGTGATCCTGTCACTCTGAAGCAACAACACGTTCTGCAACCCTCTGTGATCCTGTCACTCTGAACCAACAACACGTTCTGCAACCCTCTGTGATCCTGTCACTCTGAACCAACAACACGTTCTGCAACCCTCTGTGATCCTGTCACTCTGAACCAACAACACGTTCTGCAACCCTCTGTGATCCTGTCACTCTGAACCAACAACACGTTCTGCAACCCTCTGTGATCCTGTCACTCTGAACCAACAACACGTTCTGCAACCCTCTGTGATCCTGTCACTCTGAACCAACAACACGTTCTGCAACCCTCTGTGATCCTGTCACTCTGAACCAACAACACGTTCTGCAACCCTCTGTGATCCTGTCACTCTGAACCAACAACACATTCTGCAACCCTCTGTGATCCTGTCACTCTGAACCAACAACACGTTCTGCAACCCTCTGTGATCCTGTCTGTCACTCTGAACCAACAACACGTTCTGCAACCCTCTGTGATCCTGTCACTCTGAACCAACAACACGTTCTGCAACCCTCTGTGATCCTGTCACTCTGAACCAACAACACGTTCTGCAACCCTCTGTGATCCTGTCACTCTGAACCAACAACACGTTCTGCAACCCTCTGTGATCCTGTCTGTCACTCTGAACCAACAACACGTTCTGCAACCCTCTGTGATCCTGTCACTCTGAACCAACAACACGTTCTGCAACCCTCTGTGATCCTGTCACTCTAAACCAACAACACGTTCTGCAACCCTCTGTGATCCTGTCACTCTGAACCAACAACACGTTCTGCAACCCTCTGTGATCCTGTCACTCTGAACCAACAACACGTTCTGCAAGCCTCTGTGATCCTGTCACTCTAAACCAACAACACGTTCTGCAACCCTCTGTGATCCTGTCACTCTGAACCAACAACACGTTCTGCAACCCTCTGTGATCCTGTCACTCTGAACCAACAACACGTTCTGCAACCCTCTGTGATCCTGTCACTCAGAACCAACAACACGTTCTGCAAGCCTCTGTGATCCTGTCACTCTGAACCAACAACACGTTCTGCAACCCTCTGTGATCCTGTCACTCTGAACCAACAACACGTTCTGCAACCCTCTGTGATCCTGTCACTCAGAACCAACAACACGTTCTGCAAGCCTCTGTGATCCTGTCACTCTAAACCAACAACACGTTCTGCAACCCTCTGTGATCCTGTCACTCTGAACCAACAACACGTTCTGCAACCCTCTGTGATCCTGTCACTCTGAACCAACAACACGTTCTGCAAGCCTCTGTGATCCTGTCACTCTAAACCAACAACACGTTCTGCAACCCTCTGTGATCCTGTCACTCTGAACCAACAACACGTTCTGCAACCCTCTGTGATCCTGTCACTCAGAACCAACAACACGTTCTGCAAGCCTCTGTGATCCTGTCACTCTAAACCAACAACACGTTCTGCAACCCTCTGTGATCCTGTCACTCTGAACCAACAACACGTTCTGCAACCCTCTGTGATCCTGTCACTCTAAACCAACAACACGTTCTGCAACCCTCTGTGATCCTGTCACTCTGAACCAACAACACGTTCTGCAACCCTCTGTGATCCTGTCACTCTGAACCAACAACACGTTCTGCAACCCTCTGTGATCCTGTCACTCTAAACCAACAACACGTTCTGCAACCCTCTGTGATCCTGTCACTCTGAACCAACAACACGTTCTGCAACCCTCTGTGATCCTGTCACTCTGAACCAACAACACGTTCTGCAACCCTCTGTGATCCTGTCACTCTGAACCAACAACACGTTCTGCAACCCTCTGTGATCCTGTCACTCTGAACCAACAACACGTTCTGCAACCCTCTGTGATCCTGTCACTCTGAACCAACAACACGTTCTGCAACCCTCTGTGATCCTGTCACTCTGAACCAACAACACGTTCTGCAAGCCTCTGTGATCCTGTCACTCTGAACCAACAACACGTTCTGCAACCCTCTGTGATCCTGTCACTCTGAACCAACAACACGTTCTGCAACCCTCTGTGATCCTGTCACTCTGAACCAACAACACGTTCTACAACCCTCTGTGATCCTGTCACTCTAAACCAACAACACGTTCTGCAACCCTCTGTGATCCTGTCACTCTGAACCAACAACACGTTCTGCAACCCTCTGTGATCCTGTCACTCTAAACCAACAACACGTTCTGCAACCCTCTGTGATCCTGTCACTCTGAACCAACAACACGTTCTGCAACCCTCTGTGATCCTGTCACTCTGAACCAACAACACGTTCTGCAACCCTCTGTGATCCTGTCTGTCACTCTGAACCAACAACACGTTCTGCAACCCTCTGTGATCCTGTCTGTCACTCTGAACCAACAACACGTTCTGCAACCCTCTGTGATCCTGTCACTCTGAACCAACAACACGTTCTGCAAGCCTCTGTGATCCTGTCACTCTGAACCAACAACACGTTCTGCAACCCTCTGTGATCCTGTCACTCTGAACCAACAACACGTTCTGCAACCCTCTGTGATCCTGTCACTCTGAACCAACAACACGTTCTGCAAGCCTCTGTGATCCTGTCTGTCACTCTAAACCAACAACACGTTCTGCAACCCTCTGTGATCCTGTCACTCTGAACCAACAACACGTTCTGCAACCCTCTGTGATCCTGTCACTCAGAACCAACAACACGTTCTGCAACCCTCTGTGATCCTGTCACTCTGAACCAACAACACGTTCTGCAACCCTCTGTGATCCTGTCACTCTGAACCAACAACACGTTCTGCAACCCTCTGTGATCCTGTCACTCTGAACCAACAACACGTTCTGCAACCCTCTGTGATCCTGTCACTCTGAACCAACAACACGTTCTGCAACCCTCTGTGATCCTGTCACTCTGAACCAACAACACGTTCTGCAACCCTCTGTGATCCTGTCACTCTGAACCAACAACACGTTCTGCAACCCTCTGTGATCCTGTCACTCAGAACCAACAACACGTTCTGCAACCCTCTGTGATCCTGTCACTCTGAACCAACAACACGTTCTGCAACCCTCTGTGATCCTGTCTGTCACTCTGAACCAACAACACGTTCTGCAACCCTCTGTGATCCTGTCTGTCACTCTGAACCAACAACACGTTCTGCAACCCTCTGTGATCCTGTCACTCTGAACCAACAACACGTTCTGCAACCCTCTGTGATCCTGTCACTCAGAACCAACAACACGTTCTGCAACCCTCTGTGATCCTGTCACTCTGAACCAACAACACGTTCTGCAACCCTCTGTGATCCTGTCACTCTGAACCAACAACACGTTCTGCAACCCTCTGTGATCCTGTCACTCTAAACCAACAACACGTTCTGCAACCCTCTGTGATCCTGTCACTCTGAACCAACAACACGTTCTGCAACCCTCTGTGATCCTGTCACTCTGAACCAACAACACGTTCTGCAACCCTCTGTGATCCTGTCACTCTGAACCAACAACACGTTCTGCAACCCTCTGTGATCCTGTCACTCTGAACCAACAACACGTTCTGCAACCCTCTGTGATCCTGTCACTCTGAACCAACAACACGTTCTGCAACCCTCTGTGATCCTGTCACTCTGAACCAACAACACGTTCTGCAAGCCTCTGTGATCCTGTCACTCTAAACCAACAACACGTTCTGCAACCCTCTGTGATCCTGTCACTCTGAACCAACAACACGTTCTGCAACCCTCTGTGATCCTGTCTGTCACTCTGAACCAACAACACGTTCTGCAACCCTCTGTGATCCTGTCACTCTGAACCAACAACACGTTCTGCAACCCTCTGTGATCCTGTCTGTCACTCTGAACCAACAACACGTTCTGCAACCCTCTGTGATCCTGTCACTCTGAACCAACAACACGTTCTGCAACCCTCTGTGATCCTGTCACTCTGAACCAACAACACGTTCTGCAACCCTCTGTGATCCTGTCACTCTGAACCAACAACACGTTCTGCAACCCTCTGTGATCCTGTCACTCTGAACCAACAACACGTTCTGCAACCCTCTGTGATCCTGTCACTCTGAACCAACAACACGTTCTGCAACCCTCTGTGATCCTGTCACTCTGAACCAACAACACGTTCTGCAACCCTCTGTGATCCTGTCACTCTGAACCAACAACACGTTCTGCAACCCTCTGTGATCCTGTCACTCAGAACCAACAACACGTTCTGCAACCCTCTGTGATCCTGTCACTCTGAACCAACAACACGTTCTGCAACCCTCTGTGATCCTGTCTGTCACTCTGAACCAACAACACGTTCTGCAACCCTCTGTGATCCTGTCTGTCACTCTGAACCAACAACACGTTCTGCAACCCTCTGTGATCCTGTCACTCTGAACCAACAACACGTTCTGCAACCCTCTGTGATCCTGTCTGTCACTCTGAACCAACAACACGTTCTGCAACCCTCTGTGATCCTGTCACTCTGAACCAACAACACGTTCTGCAACCCTCTGTGATCCTGTCACTCTAAACCAACAACACGTTCTGCAACCCTCTGTGATCCTGTCACTCTGAACCAACAACACGTTCTGCAACCCTCTGTGATCCTGTCTGTCACTCTGAACCAACAACACGTTCTGCAACCCTCTGTGATCCTGTCACTCTGAACCAACAACACGTTCTGCAACCCTCTGTGATCCTGTCACTCTGAACCAACAACACGTTCTGCAACCCTCTGTGATCCTGTCACTCTGAACCAACAACACGTTCTGCAAGCCTCTGTGATCCTGTCTGTCACTCTAAACCAACAACACGTTCTGCAACCCTCTGTGATCCTGTCTGTCACTCTGAACCAACAACACGTTCTGCAACCCTCTGTGATCCTGTCACTCTAAACCAACAACACGTTCTGCAACCCTCTGTGATCCTGTCACTCTAAACCAACAACACGTTCTGCAACCCTCTGTGATCCTGTCACTCTGAACCAACAACACGTTCTGCAACCCTCTGTGATCCTGTCACTCTGAACCAACAACACGTTCTGCAACCCTCTGTGATCCTGTCACTCTGAACCAACAACACGTTCTGCAACCCTCTGTGATCCTGTCACTCTAAACCAACAACACGTTCTGCAACCCTCTGTGATCCTGTCACTCTAAACCAACAACACGTTCTGCAACCCTCTGTGATCCTGTCACTCTGAACCAACAACACGTTCTGCAACCCTCTGTGATCCTGTCACTCTAAACCAACAACACGTTCTGCAACCCTCTGTGATCCTGTCACTCTGAACCAACAACACGTTCTGCAACCCTCTGTGATCCTGTCACTCTGAACCAACAACACGTTCTGCAACCCTCTGTGATCCTGTCACTCTGAACCAACAACACGTTCTGCAACCCTCTGTGATCCTGTCACTCTGAACCAACAACACGTTCTGCAACCCTCTGTGATCCTGTCACTCTGAACCAACAACACGTTCTGCAACCCTCTGTGATCCTGTCACTCTGAACCAACAACACGTTCTGCAACCCTCTGTGATCCTGTCACTCAGAACCAACAACACGTTCTGCAACCCTCTGTGATCCTGTCACTCTGAACCAACAACACGTTCTGCAACCCTCTGTGATCCTGTCTGTCACTCTGAACCAACAACACGTTCTGCAACCCTCTGTGATCCTGTCTGTCACTCTGAACCAACAACACGTTCTGCAACCCTCTGTGATCCTGTCACTCTGAACCAACAACACGTTCTGCAACCCTCTGTGATCCTGTCTGTCACTCTGAACCAACAACACGTTCTGCAACCCTCTGTGATCCTGTCACTCTGAACCAACAACACGTTCTGCAACCCTCTGTGATCCTGTCACTCTAAACCAACAACACGTTCTGCAACCCTCTGTGATCCTGTCACTCTGAACCAACAACACGTTCTGCAACCCTCTGTGATCCTGTCTGTCACTCTGAACCAACAACACGTTCTGCAACCCTCTGTGATCCTGTCACTCTGAACCAACAACACGTTCTGCAACCCTCTGTGATCCTGTCACTCTAAACCAACAACACGTTCTGCAACCCTCTGTGATCCTGTCACTCTAAACCAACAACACGTTCTGCAACCCTCTGTGATCCTGTCACTCTGAACCAACAACACGTTCTGCAACCCTCTGTGATCCTGTCACTCTGAACCAACAACACGTTCTGCAACCCTCTGTGATCCTGTCACTCTGAACCAACAACACGTTCTGCAACCCTCTGTGATCCTGTCACTCTAAACCAACAACACGTTCTGCAACCCTCTGTGATCCTGTCACTCTAAACCAACAACACGTTCTGCAACCCTCTGTGATCCTGTCACTCTGAACCAACAACACGTTCTGCAACCCTCTGTGATCCTGTCACTCTAAACCAACAACACGTTCTGCAACCCTCTGTGATCCTGTCACTCTGAACCAACAACACGTTCTGCAACCCTCTGTGATCCTGTCACTCTGAACCAACAACACGTTCTGCAACCCTCTGTGATCCTGTCACTCTGAACCAACAACACGTTCTGCAACCCTCTGTGATCCTGTCACTCTGAACCAACAACACGTTCTGCAACCCTCTGTGATCCTGTCACTCTGAACCAACAACACGTTCTGCAACCCTCTGTGATCCTGTCACTCTGAACCAACAACACGTTCTGCAACCCTCTGTGATCCTGTCACTCAGAACCAACAACACGTTCTGCAACCCTCTGTGATCCTGTCACTCTGAACCAACAACACGTTCTGCAACCCTCTGTGATCCTGTCTGTCACTCTGAACCAACAACACGTTCTGCAACCCTCTGTGATCCTGTCTGTCACTCTGAACCAACAACACGTTCTGCAACCCTCTGTGATCCTGTCACTCTGAACCAACAACACGTTCTGCAACCCTCTGTGATCCTGTCTGTCACTCTGAACCAACAACACGTTCTGCAACCCTCTGTGATCCTGTCACTCTGAACCAACAACACGTTCTGCAACCCTCTGTGATCCTGTCACTCTAAACCAACAACACGTTCTGCAACCCTCTGTGATCCTGTCACTCTGAACCAACAACACGTTCTGCAACCCTCTGTGATCCTGTCTGTCACTCTGAACCAACAACACGTTCTGCAACCCTCTGTGATCCTGTCACTCTGAACCAACAACACGTTCTGCAACCCTCTGTGATCCTGTCACTCTGAACCAACAACACGTTCTGCAACCCTCTGTGATCCTGTCACTCTGAACCAACAACACGTTCTGCAAGCCTCTGTGATCCTGTCTGTCACTCTAAACCAACAACACGTTCTGCAACCCTCTGTGATCCTGTCTGTCACTCTGAACCAACAACACGTTCTGCAACCCTCTGTGATCCTGTCACTCTAAACCAACAACACGTTCTGCAACCCTCTGTGATCCTGTCACTCTAAACCAACAACACGTTCTGCAACCCTCTGTGATCCTGTCACTCTGAACCAACAACACGTTCTGCAACCCTCTGTGATCCTGTCACTCTGAACCAACAACACGTTCTGCAACCCTCTGTGATCCTGTCACTCTGAACCAACAACACGTTCTGCAACCCTCTGTGATCCTGTCACTCTAAACCAACAACACGTTCTGCAACCCTCTGTGATCCTGTCACTCTAAACCAACAACACGTTCTGCAACCCTCTGTGATCCTGTCACTCTGAACCAACAACACGTTCTGCAACCCTCTGTGATCCTGTCACTCTAAACCAACAACACGTTCTGCAACCCTCTGTGATCCTGTCACTCTGAACCAACAACACGTTCTGCAACCCTCTGTGATCCTGTCACTCTGAACCAACAACACGTTCTGCAACCCTCTGTGATCCTGTCACTCTGAACCAACAACACGTTCTGCAACCCTCTGTGATCCTGTCACTCAGAACCAACAACACGTTCTGCAACCCTCTGTGATCCTGTCACTCTGAACCAACAACACGTTCTGCAACCCTCTGTGATCCTGTCTGTCACTCTGAACCAACAACACGTTCTGCAACCCTCTGTGATCCTGTCTGTCACTCTGAACCAACAACACGTTCTGCAACCCTCTGTGATCCTGTCACTCTGAACCAACAACACGTTCTGCAACCCTCTGTGATCCTGTCTGTCACTCTGAACCAACAACACGTTCTGCAACCCTCTGTGATCCTGTCACTCTGAACCAACAACACGTTCTGCAACCCTCTGTGATCCTGTCACTCTAAACCAACAACACGTTCTGCAACCCTCTGTGATCCTGTCACTCTGAACCAACAACACGTTCTGCAACCCTCTGTGATCCTGTCTGTCACTCTGAACCAACAACACGTTCTGCAACCCTCTGTGATCCTGTCACTCTGAACCAACAACACGTTCTGCAACCCTCTGTGATCCTGTCACTCTAAACCAACAACACGTTCTGCAACCCTCTGTGATCCTGTCACTCTAAACCAACAACACGTTCTGCAACCCTCTGTGATCCTGTCACTCTGAACCAACAACACGTTCTGCAACCCTCTGTGATCCTGTCACTCTGAACCAACAACACGTTCTGCAACCCTCTGTGATCCTGTCACTCTGAACCAACAACACGTTCTGCAACCCTCTGTGATCCTGTCACTCTAAACCAACAACACGTTCTGCAACCCTCTGTGATCCTGTCACTCTAAACCAACAACACGTTCTGCAACCCTCTGTGATCCTGTCACTCTGAACCAACAACACGTTCTGCAACCCTCTGTGATCCTGTCACTCTAAACCAACAACACGTTCTGCAACCCTCTGTGATCCTGTCACTCTGAACCAACAACACGTTCTGCAACCCTCTGTGATCCTGTCACTCTGAACCAACAACACGTTCTGCAACCCTCTGTGATCCTGTCACTCTGAACCAACAACACGTTCTGCAACCCTCTGTGATCCTGTCACTCTGAACCAACAACACGTTCTGCAACCCTCTGTGATCCTGTCACTCTGAACCAACAACACGTTCTGCAACCCTCTGTGATCCTGTCACTCTGAACCAACAACACGTTCTGCAACCCTCTGTGATCCTGTCACTCAGAACCAACAACACGTTCTGCAACCCTCTGTGATCCTGTCACTCTGAACCAACAACACGTTCTGCAACCCTCTGTGATCCTGTCTGTCACTCTGAACCAACAACACGTTCTGCAACCCTCTGTGATCCTGTCTGTCACTCTGAACCAACAACACGTTCTGCAACCCTCTGTGATCCTGTCACTCTGAACCAACAACACGTTCTGCAACCCTCTGTGATCCTGTCTGTCACTCTGAACCAACAACACGTTCTGCAACCCTCTGTGATCCTGTCACTCTGAACCAACAACACGTTCTGCAACCCTCTGTGATCCTGTCACTCTAAACCAACAACACGTTCTGCAACCCTCTGTGATCCTGTCACTCTGAACCAACAACACGTTCTGCAACCCTCTGTGATCCTGTCTGTCACTCTGAACCAACAACACGTTCTGCAACCCTCTGTGATCCTGTCACTCTGAACCAACAACACGTTCTGCAACCCTCTGTGATCCTGTCACTCTGAACCAACAACACGTTCTGCAACCCTCTGTGATCCTGTCACTCTGAACCAACAACACGTTCTGCAAGCCTCTGTGATCCTGTCTGTCACTCTAAACCAACAACACGTTCTGCAACCCTCTGTGATCCTGTCTGTCACTCTGAACCAACAACACGTTCTGCAACCCTCTGTGATCCTGTCACTCTAAACCAACAACACGTTCTGCAACCCTCTGTGATCCTGTCACTCTAAACCAACAACACGTTCTGCAACCCTCTGTGATCCTGTCACTCTGAACCAACAACACGTTCTGCAACCCTCTGTGATCCTGTCACTCTGAACCAACAACACGTTCTGCAACCCTCTGTGATCCTGTCACTCTGAACCAACAACACGTTCTGCAACCCTCTGTGATCCTGTCACTCTAAACCAACAACACGTTCTGCAACCCTCTGTGATCCTGTCACTCTAAACCAACAACACGTTCTGCAACCCTCTGTGATCCTGTCACTCTGAACCAACAACACGTTCTGCAACCCTCTGTGATCCTGTCACTCTAAACCAACAACACGTTCTGCAACCCTCTGTGATCCTGTCACTCTGAACCAACAACACGTTCTGCAACCCTCTGTGATCCTGTCACTCTGAACCAACAACACGTTCTGCAACCCTCTGTGATCCTGTCACTCTGAACCAACAACACATTCTGCAACCCTCTGTGATCCTGTCACTCTAAACCAACAACACGTTCTGCAACCCTCTGTGATCCTGTCACTCTGAACCAACAACACGTTCTGCAACCCTCTGTGATCCTGTCACTCTGAACCAACAACACGTTCTGCAACCCTCTGTGATCCTGTCACTCTGAACCAACAACACGTTCTGCAAGCCTCTGTGATCCTGTCACTCTAAACCAACAACACGTTCTGCAACCCTCTGTGATCCTGTCACTCTAAACCAACAACACGTTCTGCAACCCTCTGTGATCCTGTCACTCTAAACCAACAACACGTTCTGCAACCCTCTGTGATCCTGTCACTCTGAACCAACAACACGTTCTGCAACCCTCTGTGATCCTGTCACTCTAAACCAACAACACGTTCTGCAACCCTCTGTGATCCTGTCACTCTGAACCAACAACACGTTCTGCAACCCTCTGTGATCCTGTCACTCTGAACCAACAACACGTTCTGCAACCCTCTGTGATCCTGTCACTCTGAACCAACAACACGTTCTGCAACCCTCTGTGATCCTGTCACTCTAAACCAACAACACGTTCTGCAACCCTCTGTGATCCTGTCACTCTGAACCAACAACACGTTCTGCAACCCTCTGTGATCCTGTCACTCTGAACCAACAACACGTTCTGCAACCCTCTGTGATCCTGTCACTCTGAACCAACAACACGTTCTGCAAGCCTCTGTGATCCTGTCACTCTAAACCAACAACACGTTCTGCAACCCTCTGTGATCCTGTCACTCTGAACCAACAACACGTTCTGCAACCCTCTGTGATCCTGTCTGTCACTCTGAACCAACAACACGTTCTGCAACCCTCTGTGATCCTGTCACTCTGAACCAACAACACGTTCTGCAACCCTCTGTGATCCTGTCTGTCACTCTGAACCAACAACACGTTCTGCAACCCTCTGTGATCCTGTCACTCTGAACCAACAACACGTTCTGCAACCCTCTGTGATCCTGTCACTCTAAACCAACAACACGTTCTGCAACCCTCTGTGATCCTGTCACTCTGAACCAACAACACGTTCTGCAACCCTCTGTGATCCTGTCACTCTGAACCAACAACACGTTCTGCAACCCTCTGTGATCCTGTCACTCTGAACCAACAACACGTTCTGCAACCCTCTGTGATCCTGTCACTCTGAACCAACAACACGTTCTGCAACCCTCTGTGATCCTGTCACTCTGAACCAACAACACGTTCTGCAAGCCTCTGTGATCCTGTCACTCTAAACCAACAACACGTTCTGCAACCCTCTGTGATCCTGTCACTCTGAACCAACAACACGTTCTGCAACCCTCTGTGATCCTGTCTGTCACTCTGAACCAACAACACGTTCTGCAACCCTCTGTGATCCTGTCACTCTGAACCAACAACACGTTCTGCAACCCTCTGTGATCCTGTCTGTCACTCTGAACCAACAACACGTTCTGCAACCCTCTGTGATCCTGTCACTCTGAACCAACAACACGTTCTGCAACCCTCTGTGATCCTGTCACTCTGAACCAACAACACGTTCTGCAACCCTCTGTGATCCTGTCACTCTGAACCAACAACACGTTCTGCAACCCTCTGTGATCCTGTCACTCTGAACCAACAACACGTTCTGCAACCCTCTGTGATCCTGTCACTCTGAACCAACAACACGTTCTGCAACCCTCTGTGATCCTGTCACTCTGAACCAACAACACGTTCTGCAACCCTCTGTGATCCTGTCACTCTGAACCAACAACACGTTCTGCAACCCTCTGTGATCCTGTCACTCAGAACCAACAACACGTTCTGCAACCCTCTGTGATCCTGTCACTCTGAACCAACAACACGTTCTGCAACCCTCTGTGATCCTGTCTGTCACTCTGAACCAACAACACGTTCTGCAACCCTCTGTGATCCTGTCTGTCACTCTGAACCAACAACACGTTCTGCAACCCTCTGTGATCCTGTCACTCTGAACCAACAACACGTTCTGCAACCCTCTGTGATCCTGTCACTCTGAACCAACAACACGTTCTGCAACCCTCTGTGATCCTGTCACTCTGAACCAACAACACGTTCTGCAACCCTCTGTGATCCTGTCTGTCACTCTGAACCAACAACACGTTCTGCAACCCTCTGTGATCCTGTCACTCTGAACCAACAACACGTTCTGCAACCCTCTGTGATCCTGTCTGTCACTCTGAACCAACAACACGTTCTGCAACCCTCTGTGATCCTGTCACTCTGAACCAACAACACGTTCTGCAACCCTCTGTGATCCTGTCACTCTAAACCAACAACACGTTCTGCAACCCTCTGTGATCCTGTCACTCTGAACCAACAACACGTTCTGCAACCCTCTGTGATCCTGTCTGTCACTCTGAACCAACAACACGTTCTGCAACCCTCTGTGATCCTGTCACTCTGAACCAACAACACGTTCTGCAACCCTCTGTGATCCTGTCACTCTAAACCAACAACACGTTCTGCAACCCTCTGTGATCCTGTCACTCTAAACCAACAACACGTTCTGCAACCCTCTGTGATCCTGTCACTCTGAACCAACAACACGTTCTGCAACCCTCTGTGATCCTGTCACTCTGAACCAACAACACGTTCTGCAACCCTCTGTGATCCTGTCACTCTGAACCAACAACACGTTCTGCAACCCTCTGTGATCCTGTCACTCTAAACCAACAACACGTTCTGCAACCCTCTGTGATCCTGTCACTCTAAACCAACAACACGTTCTGCAACCCTCTGTGATCCTGTCACTCTGAACCAACAACACGTTCTGCAACCCTCTGTGATCCTGTCACTCTAAACCAACAACACGTTCTGCAACCCTCTGTGATCCTGTCACTCTGAACCAACAACACGTTCTGCAACCCTCTGTGATCCTGTCACTCTGAACCAACAACACGTTCTGCAACCCTCTGTGATCCTGTCACTCTGAACCAACAACACGTTCTGCAACCCTCTGTGATCCTGTCACTCTGAACCAACAACACGTTCTGCAACCCTCTGTGATCCTGTCACTCTGAACCAACAACACGTTCTGCAACCCTCTGTGATCCTGTCACTCTGAACCAACAACACGTTCTGCAACCCTCTGTGATCCTGTCACTCAGAACCAACAACACGTTCTGCAACCCTCTGTGATCCTGTCACTCTGAACCAACAACACGTTCTGCAACCCTCTGTGATCCTGTCTGTCACTCTGAACCAACAACACGTTCTGCAACCCTCTGTGATCCTGTCTGTCACTCTGAACCAACAACACGTTCTGCAACCCTCTGTGATCCTGTCACTCTGAACCAACAACACGTTCTGCAACCCTCTGTGATCCTGTCTGTCACTCTGAACCAACAACACGTTCTGCAACCCTCTGTGATCCTGTCACTCTGAACCAACAACACGTTCTGCAACCCTCTGTGATCCTGTCACTCTAAACCAACAACACGTTCTGCAACCCTCTGTGATCCTGTCACTCTGAACCAACAACACGTTCTGCAACCCTCTGTGATCCTGTCTGTCACTCTGAACCAACAACACGTTCTGCAACCCTCTGTGATCCTGTCACTCTGAACCAACAACACGTTCTGCAACCCTCTGTGATCCTGTCACTCTGAACCAACAACACGTTCTGCAACCCTCTGTGATCCTGTCACTCTGAACCAACAACACGTTCTGCAAGCCTCTGTGATCCTGTCTGTCACTCTAAACCAACAACACGTTCTGCAACCCTCTGTGATCCTGTCTGTCACTCTGAACCAACAACACGTTCTGCAACCCTCTGTGATCCTGTCACTCTAAACCAACAACACGTTCTGCAACCCTCTGTGATCCTGTCACTCTAAACCAACAACACGTTCTGCAACCCTCTGTGATCCTGTCACTCTGAACCAACAACACGTTCTGCAACCCTCTGTGATCCTGTCACTCTGAACCAACAACACGTTCTGCAACCCTCTGTGATCCTGTCACTCTGAACCAACAACACGTTCTGCAACCCTCTGTGATCCTGTCACTCTAAACCAACAACACGTTCTGCAACCCTCTGTGATCCTGTCACTCTAAACCAACAACACGTTCTGCAACCCTCTGTGATCCTGTCACTCTGAACCAACAACACGTTCTGCAACCCTCTGTGATCCTGTCACTCTAAACCAACAACACGTTCTGCAACCCTCTGTGATCCTGTCACTCTGAACCAACAACACGTTCTGCAACCCTCTGTGATCCTGTCACTCTGAACCAACAACACGTTCTGCAACCCTCTGTGATCCTGTCACTCTGAACCAACAACACATTCTGCAACCCTCTGTGATCCTGTCACTCTAAACCAACAACACGTTCTGCAACCCTCTGTGATCCTGTCACTCTGAACCAACAACACGTTCTGCAACCCTCTGTGATCCTGTCACTCTGAACCAACAACACGTTCTGCAACCCTCTGTGATCCTGTCACTCTGAACCAACAACACGTTCTGCAAGCCTCTGTGATCCTGTCACTCTAAACCAACAACACGTTCTGCAACCCTCTGTGATCCTGTCACTCTAAACCAACAACACGTTCTGCAACCCTCTGTGATCCTGTCACTCTAAACCAACAACACGTTCTGCAACCCTCTGTGATCCTGTCACTCTGAACCAACAACACGTTCTGCAACCCTCTGTGATCCTGTCACTCTAAACCAACAACACGTTCTGCAACCCTCTGTGATCCTGTCACTCTGAACCAACAACACGTTCTGCAACCCTCTGTGATCCTGTCACTCTGAACCAACAACACGTTCTGCAACCCTCTGTGATCCTGTCACTCTGAACCAACAACACGTTCTGCAACCCTCTGTGATCCTGTCACTCTAAACCAACAACACGTTCTGCAACCCTCTGTGATCCTGTCACTCTGAACCAACAACACGTTCTGCAACCCTCTGTGATCCTGTCACTCTGAACCAACAACACGTTCTGCAACCCTCTGTGATCCTGTCACTCTGAACCAACAACACGTTCTGCAAGCCTCTGTGATCCTGTCACTCTAAACCAACAACACGTTCTGCAACCCTCTGTGATCCTGTCACTCTGAACCAACAACACGTTCTGCAACCCTCTGTGATCCTGTCTGTCACTCTGAACCAACAACACGTTCTGCAACCCTCTGTGATCCTGTCACTCTGAACCAACAACACGTTCTGCAACCCTCTGTGATCCTGTCTGTCACTCTGAACCAACAACACGTTCTGCAACCCTCTGTGATCCTGTCACTCTGAACCAACAACACGTTCTGCAACCCTCTGTGATCCTGTCACTCTAAACCAACAACACGTTCTGCAACCCTCTGTGATCCTGTCACTCTGAACCAACAACACGTTCTGCAACCCTCTGTGATCCTGTCACTCTGAACCAACAACACGTTCTGCAACCCTCTGTGATCCTGTCACTCTGAACCAACAACACGTTCTGCAACCCTCTGTGATCCTGTCACTCTGAACCAACAACACGTTCTGCAACCCTCTGTGATCCTGTCACTCTGAACCAACAACACGTTCTGCAAGCCTCTGTGATCCTGTCACTCTAAACCAACAACACGTTCTGCAACCCTCTGTGATCCTGTCACTCTGAACCAACAACACGTTCTGCAACCCTCTGTGATCCTGTCTGTCACTCTGAACCAACAACACGTTCTGCAACCCTCTGTGATCCTGTCACTCTGAACCAACAACACGTTCTGCAACCCTCTGTGATCCTGTCTGTCACTCTGAACCAACAACACGTTCTGCAACCCTCTGTGATCCTGTCACTCTGAACCAACAACACGTTCTGCAACCCTCTGTGATCCTGTCACTCTGAACCAACAACACGTTCTGCAACCCTCTGTGATCCTGTCACTCTGAACCAACAACACGTTCTGCAACCCTCTGTGATCCTGTCACTCTGAACCAACAACACGTTCTGCAACCCTCTGTGATCCTGTCACTCTGAACCAACAACACGTTCTGCAACCCTCTGTGATCCTGTCACTCTGAACCAACAACACGTTCTGCAACCCTCTGTGATCCTGTCACTCTGAACCAACAACACGTTCTGCAACCCTCTGTGATCCTGTCACTCAGAACCAACAACACGTTCTGCAACCCTCTGTGATCCTGTCACTCTGAACCAACAACACGTTCTGCAACCCTCTGTGATCCTGTCTGTCACTCTGAACCAACAACACGTTCTGCAACCCTCTGTGATCCTGTCTGTCACTCTGAACCAACAACACGTTCTGCAACCCTCTGTGATCCTGTCACTCTGAACCAACAACACGTTCTGCAACCCTCTGTGATCCTGTCACTCTGAACCAACAACACGTTCTGCAACCCTCTGTGATCCTGTCACTCTGAACCAACAACACGTTCTGCAACCCTCTGTGATCCTGTCACTCTAAACCAACAACACGTTCTGCAACCCTCTGTGATCCTGTCACTCTGAACCAACAACACGTTCTGCAACCCTCTGTGATCCTGTCTGTCACTCTGAACCAACAACACGTTCTGCAACCCTCTGTGATCCTGTCACTCTGAACCAACAACACGTTCTGCAACCCTCTGTGATCCTGTCACTCTGAACCAACAACACGTTCTGCAACCCTCTGTGATCCTGTCACTCTGAACCAACAACACGTTCTGCAAGCCTCTGTGATCCTGTCTGTCACTCTAAACCAACAACACGTTCTGCAACCCTCTGTGATCCTGTCTGTCACTCTGAACCAACAACACGTTCTGCAACCCTCTGTGATCCTGTCACTCTAAACCAACAACACGTTCTGCAACCCTCTGTGATCCTGTCACTCTAAACCAACAACACGTTCTGCAACCCTCTGTGATCCTGTCACTCTGAACCAACAACACGTTCTGCAACCCTCTGTGATCCTGTCACTCTGAACCAACAACACGTTCTGCAACCCTCTGTGATCCTGTCACTCTGAACCAACAACACGTTCTGCAACCCTCTGTGATCCTGTCACTCTAAACCAACAACACGTTCTGCAACCCTCTGTGATCCTGTCACTCTAAACCAACAACACGTTCTGCAACCCTCTGTGATCCTGTCACTCTGAACCAACAACACGTTCTGCAACCCTCTGTGATCCTGTCACTCTAAACCAACAACATGTTCTGCAACCCTCTGTGATCCTGTCACTCTGAACCAACAACACGTTCTGCAACCCTCTGTGATCCTGTCACTCTGAACCAACAACACGTTCTGCAACCCTCTGTGATCCTGTCACTCTGAACCAACAACACGTTCTGCAACCCTCTGTGATCCTGTCACTCTAAACCAACAACACGTTCTGCAACCCTCTGTGATCCTGTCACTCTGAACCAACAACACGTTCTGCAACCCTCTGTGATCCTGTCACTCTGAACCAACAACACGTTCTGCAACCCTCTGTGATCCTGTCACTCTGAACCAACAACACGTTCTGCAAGCCTCTGTGATCCTGTCACTCTAAACCAACAACACGTTCTGCAACCCTCTGTGATCCTGTCACTCTGAACCAACAACACGTTCTGCAACCCTCTGTGATCCTGTCTGTCACTCTGAACCAACAACACGTTCTGCAACCCTCTGTGATCCTGTCACTCTGAACCAACAACACGTTCTGCAACCCTCTGTGATCCTGTCTGTCACTCTGAACCAACAACACGTTCTGCAACCCTCTGTGATCCTGTCACTCTGAACCAACAACACGTTCTGCAACCCTCTGTGATCCTGTCACTCTAAACCAACAACACGTTCTGCAACCCTCTGTGATCCTGTCACTCTAAACCAACAACACGTTCTGCAACCCTCTGTGATCCTGTCACTCTGAACCAACAACACGTTCTGCAACCCTCTGTGATCCTGTCACTCTGAACCAACAACACGTTCTGCAACCCTCTGTGATCCTGTCACTCTAAACCAACAACACGTTCTGCAACCCTCTGTGAACCTGTCACTCTGAACCAACAACACGTTCTGCAACCCTCTGTGATCCTGTCACTCTGAACCAACAACACGTTCTGCAACCCTCTGTGATCCTGTCACTCTGAACCAACAACACGTTCTGCAACCCTCTGTGATCCTGTCTGTCACTCTAAACCAACAACACGTTCTGCAACCCTCTGTGATCCTGTCACTCTGAACCAACAACACGTTCTGCAACCCTCTGTGATCCTGTCACTCTGAACCAACAACACGTTCTGCAACCCTCTGTGATCCTGTCACTCAGAACCAACAACACGTTCTGCAACCCTCTGTGATCCTGTCACTCAGAACCAACAACACGTTCTGCAACCCTCTGTGATCCTGTCTGTCACTCTAAACCAACAACACGTTCTGCAACCCTCTGTGATCCTGTCACTCTGAACCAACAACACGTTCTGCAACCCTCTGTGATCCTGTCACTCTGAACCAACAACACGTTCTGCAACCCTCTGTGATCCTGTCACTCTGAACCAACAACACGTTCTGCAACCCTCTGTGATCCTGTCACTCTGAACCAACAACACGTTCTGCAACCCTCTGTGATCCTGTCACTCTAAACCAACAACACGTTCTGCAACCCTCTGTGATCCTGTCACTCTAAACCAACAACACGTTCTGCAAGCCTCTGTGATCCTGTCACTCTGAACCAACAACACGTTCTGCAACCCTCTGTGATCCTGTCACTCTAAACCAACAACACGTTCTGCAACCCTCTGTGATCCTGTCACTCTAAACCAACAACACGTTCTGCAACCCTCTGTGATCCTGTCACTCTGAACCAACAACACGTTCTGCAACCCTCTGTGATCCTGTCACTCTGAACCAACAACACGTTCTGCAACCCTCTGTGATCCTGTCACTCTGAACCAACAACACGTTCTGCAACCCTCTGTGATCCTGTCACTCTGAACCAACAACACGTTCTGCAACCCTCTGTGATCCTGTCTGTCACTCTGAACCAACAACACGTTCTGCAACCCTCTGTGATCCTGTCACTCTGAACCAACAACACGTTCTGCAAGCCTCTGTGATCCTGTCTGTCACTCTAAACCAACAACACGTTCTGCAACCCTCTGTGATCCTGTCACTCTGAACCAACAACACGATCTGCTACCCTCTGTGATCCTGTCACTCAGAACCAACAACACGTTCTGCAACCCTCTGTGATCCTGTCACTCTGAACCAACAACACGTTCTGCAACTCTCTGTGATCCTGTCACTCTGAACCAACAACACGTTCTGCAAGCCTCTGTGATCCTGTCTGTCACTCTGAACCAACAACACGTTCTGCAACCCTCTGTGATCCTGTCACTCTGAACCAACAACACGTTCTGCAACCCTCTGTGATCCTGTCACTCTGAACCAACAACACGTTCTGCAACCCTCTGTGATCCTGTCACTCTGAACCAACAACACGTTCTGCAACCCTCTGTGATCCTGTCACTCTGAACCAACAACACGTTCTGCAACCCTCTGTGATCCTGTCACTCTGAACCAACAACACGTTCTGCAACCCTCTGTGATCCTGTCACTCTAAACCAACAACACGTTCTGCAAGCCTCTGTGATCCTGTCACTCTAAACCAACAACACGTTCTGCAACCCTCTGTGATCCTGTCTGTCACTCTGAACCAACAACACGTTCTGCAACCCTCTGTGATCCTGTCACTCTGAACCAACAACACGTTCTGCAAGACTCTGTGATCCTGTCTGTCACTCTAAACCAACAACACGTTCTGCAACCCTCTGTGATCCTGTCACTCTGAACCAACAACACGTTCTGCAACCCTCTGTGATCCTGTCACTCAGAACCAACAACACGTTCTGCAACCCTCTGTGATCCTGTCACTCTGAACCAACAACACGTTCTGCAACCCTCTGTGATCCTGTCACTCTGAACCAACAACACGTTCTGCAACCCTCTGTGATCCTGTCACTCTGAACCAACAACACGTTCTGCAACCCTCTGTGATCCTGTCACTCTGAACCAACAACACGTTCTGCAACCCTCTGTGATCCTGTCACTCTGAACCAACAACACGTTCTGCGACCCTCTGTGATCCTGTCACTCTGAACCAACAACACGTTCTGCAAGCCTCTGTGATCCTGTCTGTCACTCTAAACCAACAACACGTTCTGCAACCCTCTGTGATCCTGTCACTCTGAACCAACAACACGTTCTGCAACCCTCTGTGATCCTGTCACTCTGAACCAACAACACGTTCTGCAACCCTCTGTGATCCTGTCACTCTAAACCAACAACACGTTCTGCAACCCTCTGTGATCCTGTCACTCTGAACCAACAACACGTTCTGCAACCCTCTGTGATCCTGTCACTCTAAACCAACAACACGTTCTGCAACCCTCTGTGATCCTGTCACTCTGAACCAACAACACGTTCTGCAACCCTCTGTGATCCTGTCA